>NW_009933650.1:0-31657 GCF_000696875.1 Nestor notabilis | reverse complement strand
CCGGCTGGGTTTGAACCACGACAATAAGCATCTAAAAGATTTTATAGATTAAAATATACTTAGCTTCTAGCTATGCAAACAGTGATTAGATGGCAAAGATAAAAAGAAGTGTGATGAGAGCTTGTGGCTTATAAATGTCAAAATGGGGAATTAGTGGTTTCTGGGTTTTTTAGTTTACTGTCACCTCTTTGGTTGCCTCACCTGCAGGCAAGGATGGTACTCAGTTTTGCTACAGCAGGTAAACCTTCACAATTAGGATAGAGATGGTCTAAGTTTTTACTGTTGCAGCTGTATTTTTTCACTGTAGCTGTTTCAGAAAAATCTGGTTCAGAAAATGCAAAATGGATTAAATCATTGCAAGGGTGTAACCAGTCCAAGGGTGTAACAGCCCTCTGTGCTCACTACAGGTAATTGTATACTGGCATTGCACAATGCATGCATTACTGGAAACATTATTAGAGGTCTTTAATATAGAAGCATGAATTGAGTGCCTTGAGACCAGCATTGCATTTCTCTTTTAAATGGCTGTTGTAAATAAATAATCTGAAAATAATTTACCGCTTTCTCATCTTGCCTTTTAGGAAAGGGCAGCTGCTACTGTTTTTCTGGACAAGGATCAAGGATGGGTTTAGAAGAAAAAATATTATCTTGTAATTAAGATAAGCTTTGTGGCTGTGCTGCCTTCTTAATACAATGGGGGAGGGATAGAAATCTATATGGTCTGAACTGATCACTTACTCCCTTCATCTTGAAGCACCTGCACAACAGCAGCAAGAACCATGCAGCTCTGAAGGTGCTCCTGGCTGCTGCAGCAGTGTGACAAAGCCGAAGTGTGAACCAGGGGTGGCAGCTGGCACGAGGGAGAAAAAATCCAATAGTGTTACAGTGGAGAAATCAGACTCCTATTCTCTCACTAGGAGGCCAGCTTCTAGATTGTTTTGATCTGATTGAAGCAAAAACTGAATTATGACAGATGAAGGGAAATCCTGGGAGAGACTCATTGTATGTTAAGGGCTTCTAAGAGTTTCATCTAAATACTCTTAGTCTGTAAGGTGCTTTGCCTAAAAACCTATTAATATAACTGCTTAGTTTGTCTTCTCTGGCTTGAAAATTAAATTAGGGTATTGCACATGGAGGTTGTGGCATTCACTGAAGAAGACACAGTATTATAATAAGAAAATCTAGTAGTGTCTAATGATAGCTGATTTTTTTTTTCCTATTAATCTTAAACCAATCTGTAATCATGAATGGCTTAATATAGTGCAGCACTCACTGGTCTACTGTTCAAAGAAAGATGAATGGTATGTAATTGGAATAGTTTAGCAAGATGGAAATTTTTATCTCATAAGAGACAATTTTGATTGCAGAGCCTTTTCGTCCTGGAGATACACTGACACCACTGATCTCAGCAGAAAATTGTTAATGTAATTATAAAAAGATATTTAAGAAAATATCTTGTGCACATCCTATTATTACTTTTATGTCAACTTTGCTTATATCAAGCAAAGTTGGAAATTGTGTAATTAAGATTTTGGAATAAACAAAGTTCTCTTACATACCATAAGGGGGCACAGGAGTAAGAGGTGAGGGATGTGGAACTAGATGATTTTTAACGTCCATTCCGACCCTAACCATTCTATGATTGTATGATTCTGATAGAGGAGACACATTAAGCCCTTGTGATATGAACTACTGACATCTCTGTGACAAATGCTAAAGCTCACTTTGCTCTGATAGGTGTCCTTAATTATGATTCCTTAATGGAGACCAGGCACAGACTGACTGATGGAACTGAATTATAAAATAAAGTTATATTCTGCAGCTGTCATGTCTGGATGGAATAAAAAGTCATTTGACTTAAGTTAATGTACGTAAGAACACATAAAATTGTCCCTGTATGTTCTGAGTTAGGTTTTCTGAAAAGAGATGATTTGTACCACTTGCACACTTAGCTTACTTATGCTTTGGCATTCTGCGTTCATACAGATTGGTTTGCTACTTCTTATTTGGATTACCTCACAGCTGTGTTGGCTTTATCCATGTATCTTTTGGCTGAAGGAGGACATAACTGACCAGCCTTGGCCCTGAGTGATGGTGACATTGCTTGTGGCTTCTGAGCTGCTGCCTCCCAGGGACCCTGTGTTTCCTGCTTGTGCATGACGGTGGCTGGCAGGGCTCAGCGTGTGCTTGTGCCTTTGGGTACTCTGCTAGCCTTCCATGGCTCTGGCGCTTCATGTTGGTATAGCCAATTTCAACAGGCCTGGCCTAACACTACTCATAACAGCAGCAGATTTTTTTCTCTAATTTTTTTTTAATGCATTCATGTGATAACTTTATTTATCCTCTGTGCATGACTTCCAGGTAACTGCTGTTTCACATAGCCACATGAAAGTCATTAAATGAGAGCTGCCTTCTGTCTTCAACTCTTTCAAAAGATTATGCGAATTCTTTCCAGCTCTTGCTAGCAATTTATAAATGATCTTAGAAGCAGAACTGTAACTGGAAAGTTTTATAACCATAGACCATGCCAGCATTGTTACTGAAGAGTTATATCAGTACTGAAAGCTCTAGGTAAATAGCTGCATTTTGCAACAAATCAGTCTGGATTTCTGCTGCCGATCTTTATGTAGGCTGTTGCACTTACATGATCTAAGTTCCAACTGCGTTAGATCATCTAATAGTGGAAACAGTAGCTAAAGGCATTTATTTCCATAGCTTGTGGATGACAACAGGTTGTCAGAGCCAAGGAGAAAACTGCTGACTTACATTTGCCCATGAATGCTGACTGTCTTTTCTGGCATGATACTATTTCACTGAAGCTTTCCTGAAGCAAGTAGCTTGTTTGTGCATTCTTTTAAAACTATTATAATTTTAAATGAAATCATACATTCTGTCTCACTCTTGGAGAAGTTTTCCTAAAGGAGATAAACATCCTTCTTTTGCACTTCAGTGGTGGGCAATATATTCCTTTTTTGTTTTTTTTAAATAACAGTACAGATCTGTATTAACAGAGTTTGACCCTTTGAAATATACTTTGAGGTTACAGCAGGGCAGCTGGGAGCAGAATTTAGCATGCTGGATTCAGGTAATGAAAAAAGAACAGGAGATCAGATTAGTGTCTGATTTACCCCATTGATCCAGCAAAGCATTTCTCATGATAGGTTAGTGATAAACAACTGGAAATATCATTGACTTTGCAAAAGAGTAAAGCTGAACAATGAGATAAGTGAAGCACATCTTGTAAATGCATTTGCTTTAATATTTTTACAGTATAGTTAAATTAGTCATGGATATTACAGCCCTCTAAGCTTCTTGTGAAGTTAGAGGTGGGACTTCCCTAAAAAAGGTATCTGTGACATTCAGAAGTTTGTTACTCAACAAAAACCAAGCTTTTGCTTTTTTTCAGGCTTCATTTCTTGATACTTGATTTTCTGCCCCATTTGAATTAAATAGCATAGCATTTAATAATGGGTGAAATCTCTTTTCACTTACTTGATCCTTAGAGACTGCTTAGTTGCTTTTGCTTGTTTTTAGAGGAATTCACCTTCAGGCAGCCTAAGGTTTTGGTAATGTCAGCCTGAATGTTCTAGGTATTCAAAAAAGAATTTGGAAGATGAGTGCATGTGCAAGTGTTAAAATAATGATTATTTCTACCTCTGTTGGTTATGCTTTTTTGTTTTTAAATACTACTGATATTTTCACAGGTCTGTGGAAAACTGTAATCATATTAAACAAGGTAAGGCAAAAGCTGGATGAAGCTCTTCAGACACAGTTTGTGTGTTATCTGACTACTTTTAAAGACTTTGAAATTAAAAGGAAGGTATATATCCTCACAACTGTCTAGCAGGAAAGGGCTTTACTATAATGTAATCCTACTGCCAGATTAAGAGAAACATTAAATAAAGCAAGAGGTGGATCTGACAGTCATAGAAATGTAGAATGGTTTGGGTTGGAAAGGACCTTAAGATCACCTAATTCTAACCTCCCTGCCGTGGGCAGGGATGCCTCACACTAGACCATGTTGCCCAAGGCTCTGTCCAACCTGGCCTTGTACACTGCCAGGGATGGGGCATTTACCACTTCTCTGGGCACCCTGTTCCAGTGCCTCACCACCCTCACAGTGACTCACACCTCAGAATGACTGAGATCTCTAAAATATGATATTTATTTATATGGCAATTGAAGTAAACTAGGATCAGCTGTTTACTCCTATATTTAAAAAACCTCCCAACTATATGTAAGAAGAGAACAGAGCAGATGGAGATGTTGCTAAAGATACGCAAAAATAACTGAGCATTGTTTTATATATAATGTTGACTCCTAAAAACCTAATTAACTCTTCAGTAACCATCCATCATGGGTAAATTTGGCAAAGGAACAGTCAGTGATTAGCGAATATGATATAAAATAAACAGCTTGAATTCCTTTAGCAAATGAACTCAAAGTTGTTATATCCCCTTAGGTGTATTGACTTCAAAAGTGCTGCATTCACACAGCACTGCAGAAAGCACCTTGCAGTTATAATTAGTCTTTTGTGTCTTACTGGGAAGCTTAGCAACAGAACAGCACATGAGGGGGATAGCAAATATTCTCTGTCTTAACAGATACTGGTTATTTGTTAAGTGACAGTCCCCAGCCAAAACCAAAACTTGATGGTGTGTCACTGTTAGATTACTGAGAGATTACTGCTACAAATGAACTCCACCAGGATACTAATCAGAGTTTCTCTCTAGTTTGAATTTACCCCAGCACTCACTCATGCCTGAATAAACAGTGTCTAAACAGGATTGCTGAAGATCTATAATTCCCATGCATTTTGTATGAAATTTTTATCATACGCATCAGGAATAAATGTGGTTGATGCACTTCCCAGACATGCCAATTAACGCTAAATCCCTGTGGAGACCTGGATTTCCTAAGAAGTGGAGATCACCAGTCACTCTCATATTCACAGTAATGAGCAATAGGTGCTGGACAGATTGGTTGTGCTTCAACAGTGGATATGCTAGGGAAGTCATTCTTTCTCCCCACCAGAAGCATTTAGGAGTAGAAAAGCTTTTGGAGTAGAAAAAAATCATGTTCAAAAATTTTTAATTCCCTGGGTAAAAATTTCCAGAGTCCCACGCTAAAAGAAAGCCTCTTCTTTGAAACTTTGCTGCTAACTTTGAGATAGTTTCTAAAAATACGATTCTCACTTCTGCAGCACTGCTGTGCCATTGGCAGCTACTGTGCCTCATCAAATCCTGGTGGACCCTCAGCTTGCCAAAGAACTAATGCTAGTACGTTGTTTTTAATTCCCTGGGTAAAAATTTCCAGAGTCCCACGCTAAAAGAAAGCCTCTTCTTTGAAACTTTGCTGCTAACTTTGAGATAGTTTCTAAAAATACGATTCTCACTTCTGCAGCACTGCTGTGCCATTGGCAGCTACTGTGCCTCATCAAATCCTGGTGGACCCTCAGCTTGCCAAAGAACTAATGCTAGTACGTTGCCTAGTGGCAGGTTATTAGCAATGAGTAGAGTATGCCTGCTGTTGCTTAATCTTTTGTGGTCTAAAGGCAGTCAGGATTCCTACAAATACCATTGCTCATTCTCTCACATGAAAGCAAGTAGCTCAGGCTGCCACCTGAGCAAAGTCAGTGCTTCCTTCTGTTCATACGTAGAATTAAGTATGAGGTAAATCTTACTGCAAGTTTAACAACGCACATGCCTTACTCTAATGTATTCATTAGAAGACATTTGTTCAAGGAGTCCTTAACTGTTATCCCCCAAGTGATAAGAAGCATCAAAACAAAAACCAGTTTATGACCCAATAGCAGAAAATAAAAGATTCATAGACCTATTTCCATTGTGCTATTTCAGGCAGTGATCATTTGCTATAATAAACCCAGTCGCCCCCACTTTATCAGAAAAAACAGTTGCACAGCATGGTCATCTCACATGCAGAGATCAAAGATGTGATTTCCCTGAATAAAGCTATGACTAATGCTTCAAGTCACAAGTATTCCTGTGATCTGTTTTGGGTGGGATATCTTAACAGAATAAAAATGAAGTAACAATAGTAATACTTAGTGCTGGAGCTCCGCATTATTTTAAGGACTTCTTGACTTAATGTTGTATTTGTTAACTAATAAAGTCTGCATTTATCTTTAAAATGTGAGGCAAACATCTTAAATATTTTGTTACACATTTTAGCACTTGGGGTTTTTTATTTAAGAGTTCTGGTATTGTCAATGTATTTGGAGAGAGTGGGGCAAGGGAATCCAAATTAATATTTGCACTATGAGCACTCCAAGCCTCAATCAAATGTCATTCCTCTATTAAGTAGATAGTGGAAACTAAGCAACTGTAGTAGAAATTGAGAGTTCTTAAAACTTGTGCATTAACAGAGCCTATTTTGCTGCTTTACCTACAGACCAAAGCCCATCCGTGGGCACATAATGTTAGCACTTCTGTGTTTTTGTGTTGCTTTTGGTGTTCTGCGGGCTTTTTTAACAAGCCAGCTTCTTTATACTTGTAGTGATATTGTTGGCAGAGATTTTGCAATGCAGAGTGAGCTGCAGGGTATGTGTTCTGAGTTGTAGTGTGTACTCTGATAACTGTGGTTTGAGACCCATGTACCCAGTAAACCCTGACTGTCAGCAACTTGTATCTTTACTGCCCACACGTCAAAGCCAAGTAAAGAGAGAAATGTCTTGTATTTCACATCCGGGTTTCTTATAGAGGGACCTAGGACTGGAAACATGAGTGAACTAACATGTAATAGGGAATCTGTACTCTGACAGGGGAGGTGCACCCTTGGTTTTGTTATGTTAGCAAACATATATGCTATGTTAGCATAAGAAAACTGAGGGACACCTGCACTGTCTCTTTCTATATATATACACGATAAAGATATATGTATATAAAGACATGATAGATTAGTGACTCCTAGAATACTAATGTCAATTACGTTTTATCTGCCTTTACCTGGAAGAGGGCTTAATGAAGAATTTCTGGGGGTGTCAGGTACAGAGAAAATCCTTCCCTTTTTACTTTCCTTCTGCCTAAGTTTCAATGGTTTTATGGTTTGAATGAAGGAAAGATTTTAGACTAAGAGATGTTTACATATTGCACAGGGCATCTAAGCTTTTCATTGAACTCAGAAAAGATCTTAAGGGTCTTTTTCAACTTAAATGATTGTTTCTGGCATGTGTCCAGTAGTATGTGTGTGCATCTATGATGGCAAAGTGAGTGGATAACAGTTGTTGTCCTGTGCAGACAGTGCAGAGAAATGTTTTGATATGGTGCTTTTAGGTCCATTTCAAAACATTTTGTGCACATATGGCAATATTGTGTAAGTCATAGGGCCATACACAGAAAAAGCTCACAAGATACTATTCACTTTCTAAGAAAGCAAGTGTTGTCTACAAAAAAAGCAAATATATGCCATTTATGTATTGTTATAGCTGATTTCTAAAGTGCAGAACTCAAGTGAGAGACAGTGCGACAAACCTCCTTGGTCATGTTCTGATTTTGAGTTCAGGCTCTTGGCTGCAGCCTTTATGGAGAGCATGGAAGGCAATGCCCACAGCTCTTCCCCACACTGCAATAAACTTGCACTAGAAATGAGGCTTCTGCCATCCCAGAGGAAAGAAGCTTTACTGGATATTCAGTGAATTCAGTGGCATCTGTGTTGTGAGCAGACAGCTGTAGGCAAAATAAAGGCACAAGAGTAAATGAAAAATACAGTAGAAATGCACTGTGCTGCTGATATCTCTACAGATGCTTGAGGAAAATAGCTTAGTAATAGCTGGATGAATAGACCAAAATGCTATTTTCATTACAAGAGAGGATAAGAATGTCTGCTGCTTCTGGTTACTATGCAAACAGGTACTGTACAAGTAGGTGGGGGAAGGGACAGAAGGCAGAAAGATTGGCCAAGTGTTCATTAGTCTATCACAAATTGTCTTGACAGGCAGGAGAGCAGAGCTGCATAGTCAGCATCCATGGTGGTGGTACATGGATGGTGGTGCTAAGCTAGGACTCTTCTCTTTTTGGTACCTCCAGCTAGAGGTAAGGCAGGGAGAGATGAAAATCCAAACCAGAGGTTTTCCAGAGGTTTTTTGCGATGTGGTTTTGGCAGGGTTTGAGTTAACTGAACTCTTAACTGTGACTTCCTTTATCTGCTTCCCTAACTGAAGCTGAACTATTGTTAAGGTAAAGGTCTGTGCACACAAGAAGCCTAGAAGAGATATTTCTCTCAAATGATACTACCCTGCCAAAAGCTCTGCAGGAGTTTGGCTCTATGCGTTCTCTTCAACAGGTGCACATCTCCCATTTTCCTGTGTGAACAGTTAATGGCCAACTGAGCATGAGAGAAGTGCCTGAAGTTACAGAGATCCACCCCATAATTCCTAGCAGGATGTCAGCTATAGTTTTTTCTGTCTTCTCTTATCAGTATGCCACAATACTAATTTGTAAGAAAATGGCCTAAGTCCGAAGAGGAAATTATTTGTCTTTTTCCTTTTAATCTTTTTCCTGTATTCTTTTTCTCTTAAGCTTTTACAGTCCTATGTGTGATAGTTTGACTTTGCAAATGATGAAGCTGCTTGCTAGGCTCTTGTGTTTTCTTTGAAAAGTGTCTTGAAGGGATTGCCTTCTTTAACTCTTTCATGGTAGAGAAAGGGAAATGGAGATAAGGGAATGGATACCCCTTATACTATACAGGTAGATGAAAATAGTGGTTTTGTACTGGATCAGTCCCTTTCAACTTCAGTACTTCACAGAAAATTCCTCTGTAATAACTCATATTCAGAATTTTTATATTTCATAGCACAAACTCAGTGAAAGACAGTGTCAGCTCTACATAACTGTAGGCTTGGCAGAGGACCTTATACAATGAACTCAAAGAATTTTTTGAAATGCTCCCACTTCTGTGGTTTTGTGTGGTCCTGGGAACTTACTGATTCTTATTTCTTGTACTCAATTGTAACTTGATCCAATATTTTCCTGTCCAGTACCATTTTCTCTACCCCACACATTAAAAAGGAATTCTTATGCCAATGACTTGAGAGTTTTTCACAGTAGACTTCTAATGAATCTCAAAATTAATTAATTTAATTTCCTCTTCCTTTAACTTTGTTTAAGTAAATGGTGGTCATACAGAAACACAGTAAACTGTACCTCAGGAACAGCAGTAGCCCTCTCTTGACCCTAGGCTATAGCTTGCAGCCACTGTGGTGAAACCTGGGGAGCACAATCAGTTCAGGTGGCACGTCCACCTTGGATCCATCCTGATGCACTAATTAGGTCTTCTCTGTCTTGGGGGTACTGAAAGAAGGACTTTGTGTTCAGCTGCATCTTTCTATGGCCTGGTAGTGGCTGTAACTGTAGATTTGGTTATTTATCAAGAGAAGGAATCCTGACTAGTTCTGTGGCAATGAAGTAACTTCTAAAGCATTAGAAACTAGCAACTAGTATAGTATAATACTGTGCTTCCAAGATTTTGTTTATCTCTTTAAGATTCCATTAGCATTCTGATCTATGTATTTTGGTGGTTTTCACTGTGAGGAATTTTGTCCTGACGGGCACTGAAAGTACTTTGTCAGAATAAAACAGAATTAAAGGAGAGAGAGGGAAGATCTGTCAACTTTACCTATACTTAGTAAAAGGTTTCTAAAGCATCTTCCATGGCAAGAAATTAAAAAGCAGCTCCACAAACCTAAGGATAGGATGATATCTAAGTACATTAGACAGCAAAATGCAGAGAATAGGAGTTCTTCAGTAATCTTTCCAGGCATTTTGAAGAAATTCTGAGGCAGGCTGTCTCTAATACTATGTCTTTGCTAATACTCTTGCCATTATAGCATCAAGCTTTCAGTCCTGAGCAGTCATGCAGGAGCTCATACATGGATAGCTAGCCAGGAGCTGCAAGACCCTGTTTCCTAGCCTCTCTCTTCACTAGATAGCAAAGATTGAGCGCCTATTTTAGTGCACATCATCATTGAACTAAATTGCTGGTTTAGCATTGATTTCAGTGGATCAAAACAAGGCCCTTGCAATTCTAGCTGCAGCAATAATATGTGGAAACTGAATAGATACAGCTGAGAGCAACATTAATTTCAGTATTTGGAGAGACGGAGGGAGTGGTACATTTGTGATTATGTGGAACAAAAAATACTTTGAATTAGTCACAGGACATTCAATGTCTTAATAGCAAAATTTAAGGCTGTAGCATAAATAAACTCTAATTTGTTCAGAAATTTGTAAGCAAGACAGAAGTAAATATGCTAAGCTACCAGACCTGTAGAAACCTTAGCCTTCTCACCAATTTCAAAGGTACAATTATGTTTGTGTTTGTGATAAACCACTATTGAAGGCTGACACAGGGCTAATTTCATATCCAAAGCCTGAACCTTCTTTTTCTGTAAGTGCATCAAGAATCATCAGGTTTAATAAGGAAGGCATAGATCAGTCTGGTATTTGAGCAGACCCTTAGTGTCATTCCATGACCAATTTCTACTTCTGTCATACATTCTCAAGCACAAGGTGTAAGAAATACTTCTGAATTCAAATGCACCCTTATTAGATGAGAGATGTCCTTGTTCTACTCATCACATCATTCTTGTGTAAGGGGAAAAGTCATGCTGCAGTTTTGTGGAGTTACAAATGCTAAGATTTGAGGAAACTATTCTCAATTTTTGCATGGAATTGGTGTTTATTTATTTTAATCTATGAATTTGTATCTATTCAAAATTTCTGCAGTCTTGAAATAGCTTCAAGCAATTTCTCCAATTTTTCAATCACTATCTCTGCATTTAGGCGTTAGTGCTTAATTGAGAATCTTGTGGTGGCACTTCAGTGACTTAAATGATCGCACACAGATTGTCAGCATGCTGCAATTGCTTTGAAATTCACTTTCCAGAAATATTTTTGCTCGTAAATAGAGTTCTTGGTCTTGCATCAGTATTCAAAGGGCATCCAATCTCCCTATAGTTTGTGAGATAGAACACCAGCTGAATAGTCACAGTGATTTAAAAACAATTATTTAAGTAGCCCATTCTGTGATGGAGCACAAATTAGGATCAGAACAAGAACTGAATGTGCAGTCCCCCAGTGTCCTGAAAGCCCTTACTAACAGCAATTAGAGACTCTTGTCAGCAGCAAATTGCAAATGTGATTAACATTAGATGGAAACAGCTTTATTAAACTGAAAATCTGATTAGCAACTGAACTGCACGATGCAGATTTTCCAGCAGGAGTTACAATGCTACCACAGCCTATAATTTAATGCTGATACAAGCTAATTCATTTCTCTGTGTAAATGATGTGGTATAAAAAGCTTTTTATAAACCATCTTCAAAATAATACGTGGAGGACTTACTGTTGCTATCCTGTAGGCTCTGTTGGAAATGACTTACAGAACATTAGGAAAGAAGGAAGGTGGCAGCTCATTGACACTGATGGACATCTCATGTTTTAGAAACTTCTAGGGCAGGTATAGCAATAGGTATTGCCACTTCCCTTCTGCCCTGTATAGTGATATTATGAATGTCAACAGTTTGTTTCCAGTATTTCCTTCCAAATTTCCTAATAAAGAAGTTAGGTGGTCACTGTTTGAAAATGTAGGAAACTGTGAGAACCTGTGCAGAACTATTCCATAAATTCCTTGTTTGTTTGTTTTTAAGCTGAACTATCCAGAGAAGGTGGATAAACTGAAGGAGACAGAATATCTTAGCCAATGCCTAGTCCAGTCATTGCTTTTATCTGTTCAGTCTGTGTATTAGGCTTCTCTGAAGAACATGACATACATACAGCTCATGGAATCAAAATTCTTACATAAGAATCCCCATGGATCTAAACCCACCTTGCTCAGTTTTATGGAAGCAGTGAATGTAGGCATAGCTCATGGCCATGGTCTAGCTTACTTACTTTACATCTATAAAATCTAGCAAGCCAAGAGACCTCCTTAATTTGTAATTTCTGGAGATGTTATTCCTCAGCTCTTTTTTCTGGGGCCATGTTTTATGCAATTCAAGTGGAGCTCTACAAAGAAGAGATTTTGCCATAAATGTGACAGATCCTAACTTTTTTCTATAGTATTTGTCCAGTTTTCTGTGGAGTTTAGGTAATACAGCATAGCAGTCTCTATGTATGTGTGTGTGTGGATACAAATTCCTGTTTATCAGTTACATAGGCAGTGAAATTTTTCTTCAATCCATCAACAAAATAAAAGGTACATCCCTTTTGATACTTCAAGGCTTGTTATCAGTGGCGCAGTGATGTAGGCTTTGACATACACTAAATATTTCTTGTAGGGAATCCAGTTTTTGTTTTGTGTTTGGGTGAAAGTAGTTCATTTCTTCAAGAGGAATGAATGGAGTGTTGTGCATTTGGTGTGGGGATGTGTGATCCCTACTTGTGGGTCTTCTGTCATTATAACTGCCTCTTTTGTGAGGGAAACAATGTTCCTTTTCCACTGCCTTCTGATTTCCCTGCCCAGTGCTGCAGTTTATGCAGTCCTGCCACTGCTGCTTTTCCACTCCCCAGCATTCTCTATGGGAAAGGAATCTCATTCCTCATTCTCCTCATTCAGAAAGCTGGGAATTCAGCTCATTAGGATCTTGGCAGCATGAATGAAGCTTGTCATTTAACTTCTGATTTCATTATGGCCCAACAGAAGATATCATTTGTCAGATAGGGAGCACAATTAGTACATTATATATTTAGTCACCTTTTTTTCCAAATTTAGTATGCTTTTTGACAAAAAGTAGACGAGTTTAAAGTTCTCACTGAAGCATTTTTGAAAGTGATCCCATTTCTTCTAGATCTCCAACTTTACTGTGCTGCTCTCTTTCTCCATTCCATCTTTCTGCCAGAGAATCTAAAGGTGCTTGAGGAAATCGAGTGCAACAGATATAATGTGAGAGTTGATGAATGGCAATTCCCTTAACAGGCAGGGGAAATAACTTACATTTGTGTATTTCCCTTCAATTCCCAGAGTGCCTCCAGGTGCTTCGGAGACCACAAAAAGGATTCCACCCTTCCTGCCAATTATGGGATGAAATTCTTTGAGGCTTAAGGAGTGTGCACAATCCTGTCTCATACTGGAGAAAGACACAATTTGCTCACTTCCTGATTTATGATCCTGTCTAGTGTGTTACTGTTGAATTCCTTAGCTCTTGAATTACTCCAGGTTTCAGTTTCAGGCCTGTTTCACACCTCCGTGTGATGTCAGACCTACTCTGTTACACCCACTCCTTTAGTCAGACCTGCTACAGTGCTGCTTTTTTCTTGCGATCTTCTCTAAAGCACACATGCCCTGTACTGCAGTTGGGGAAAATGCTTTGTTGGCTCCAGTGTAGTACTTTTTTTAATGAATGCTGTCTAAGAAGACTGCAGTTGGTTAAGTTATTTAACCCTTGCTAGTGGCAGAAGATTCTTATGGTACAAGCATATGCATTTTCTGCCTTAATCATTGCTGAGCTCCAGGATGCTCTGGTTCTCATTCTCTAACAACTCCTGGCTGTGGTGGGGGACAGGCAGCTGCTGTTCTGCATGATCCAACTACACAAAGAAGGGAAACAGGGGCAGGTCTTTCCAGATTACTTTGGTCTTGAACTTTGGCATAACTCTAAATATGATTAGCTTCTAAACATAGTTTACTACTTCCAGAGAGAAACCCACCTTTGTAAACAATTCAGTTGGACATATGTGTTCCAGAGATCAAAGGATTCTGAGTGGAGAAGAATGTAAGCCACACACACACACACACACAAAACTGCTAAAAAGTTTATTACAAAATCTAAAATAGTTATAAAAATCCAGAGATGTAACAGGCTAGAGAGACATAACTAAAGGTTACCAAATATAGGTTAGGCACATATTATTACCAACCCACACACTTGTCCAATGACCAAGAGGCCAGCTCCGAGGTGCATCGTGAAGAGATGGGGTAGCAGGCACTACTTTATTGAGCGTCCCCACGGAGGAAACGTTGACCTTAATGATAGTTGGATCTGCCTCCCTGTCTGTCCTGAACTCTGGGCTTCTGTCTGTTAAAAAGTGCAGACTCAGCCTGATGCAAGGGGCCAGCCTGCGCCAGGAGGAGTGCCCTTCTTGGCTCTTTGCAGCGCACACTCATTTTAGATGATTGGGTTGGGCCACCACAGACCAATTCCTTATTGTTAGACCTATCTAACACAATATGTATGAGCCCTACATAAACATCAAAAGTAGATTTGGGCTCCACTTCTCTAAGACAAACATGCAAGCAGGAACAATTTAAAAGATTAATGCATTCTGAGTAGGCAATACGCTATATACCTAAAGCTTTTAAATCTTTTATTGAAGTCTGGATATGACTTCCTATACTCTTGAGGGAAAACCTTGAATGATACACTTGCTGTCATCAAAAAGAGGAGTCTGGGAAGTGTATGAAAAAAATCCAAAGTGAAGTTCTTTGATGCTGATGTAAATCTGCAGTAATACCATCAGCACTAGCATAGCATGATTTACACTGATGGGATCAGGCAGAATTTGTCTCTTCATTCCCAAAATGAAGGAATGAGGGAGAAAGAATCCTAACACAATACGCTATGACCACTGCAAAGACACTGGTATAAGGAAAGCTGTATTCACTACTCCTTTTAGTCTCTGTTGGGTCCAGTACAGTGAGTTTGAAAATAATAAAAAGAAAAAAAATTATAACCAAACAAAAACTAATAATCATGGTGAAAACTGACAAGATGAAGTGATATTACTGAGAAAGAGGCAAGCGACTGTGGAGAAAATTGCAGAAAGAGGGGAATCTACAGGAGCGGAAAGGAGAGGTGGCTGGCTGTGCAACATGCTACTGCCGTGGCCAGAGCCTGGAGGCATTTGTGAAGTTTTCACACAGAAGCCTTTGGGGGCTTTGCTTCTTCAGAAGAATGAATCTGTGTGGGTTGGAGGTCTAATGCTTTGCATTCCTATGTGGCAGAAGCGGGACAGATATGAAGCTTTATCCCCACTCTTCAAGCTGCAGATACCTCTGTGACCTATCTGGAGATATTAACTTCATATTAACTGTGTCCATTTCTGTGATATTTTTTATCACACCCTCCTATTTTAACAGAGATTCTTCTGTCAATTATGTTGTACATAGGTTTCTGTACTCATGTCATTCATACTTAGAGGTGCGAAGTTCCACTTCCACAGTAAATGGAAACCCTGAATTTAAGTCAAGTGACACAGCCTCACTGGAAGATCTTTTAATGAAAAAGCACCAGTAACAATTTTGGTTATTACCAGGTACGAGCTGTTCACACCTGTAATTTTTGAGCATTTAGAGTACAGGAAAGTGTATGGACATTTATAGCTTAGAATAAGTAGAATTTTCAAACTGCCCAAATCACACTGGAAATAATTTCTGAAAAGACTCTGAAGCAGCTTTTATTGTTTAGCCATGAGTACCTGTAGCAGCTGAGCTGCAGTGAGACAATCTGTAGTAATGACATTAGTATCTGTGAAGTGATTTCCATTGATTTTAATTGGATATGACTCATTTTATTTTTACTGCCGTTTAAACTCTGTAATTTCCTTGTGTTAACAAGACCTCAAAATAAAGTGTACACTGGAATGCAGCCTAGCTCAGCCCAGCACATTCAATATCACTTGTTTTCAAATTTCATCTCTTTTTCTAACAGGATGAGGAGGTGCTAGAGAAGTGTAAAGTCACAACATGAGACCCATAGTTAAGTCATCTCTACAGTCTGGCAGAAATGAAAGTGGCAGTGTGATTCTACTGGGTGAGTCAATGCAAAAGTCATGTGTCTTCTGTTGTTTCTTTGCAGACACACTCAGATTTTTCCCAGAAGCTTCTTAGAAGTGAAGCAGATTGTAGTCTGATCTTATAGCATGGGTGTGCTCTCTTTAGGCCACTTTGCACCTGTATTTGTTAGAGTACAGGCTTCAAGTGCTTTACAAATGTGCCAGTTTCAGTAACGCAGTAAGTTCTAACTGCAAATCATAGAACTGCTGTAGAAAAGAATAGCTTCCATCCTTTATTAAACAAAACGTTTAAGTACAGAGAGAATGTTTTAAAAGAAATCATAGATTTCAAAGCCAAATACTTGCAGAAAAATGCTTGGGTTAAGTTTCTCTTCAGGCACCTATTTTTTGCAATGTGGGTGACTCTTAACACTTCAGATGCCTGAAATTGGGTGGTATGAATAGAGGTCTAAACCAGTTTAAGCTGATTACGTGATTTGCTATGGCTTCTGCAGCTAATAGTGCTTAAAATAACTGTAGCAAAGATGAAGCCTGCAAACAACGAAACACAGATACAGCAGTGTTTAAGGTTTATGCCAAACAAAGGGTCACTATTGTTTTCAGTGCTTGATCATTGTCTGAGGTACAGGTGCCGGTGCTGTGTGAGCGCTGCAGCAAGTTCCGTACTGGCAGTGCTTATTTCCATGGAAGGAGAATGGAATAGTTAGTTCTAAGTGAACAGATACTTGACCTGACAAGAAGGGGGAGCAGAGACGTGCTGTTACCATTAGAGTTTTGTGAAGAGCTAAGTACTAGTAGTACTTTATACAAGTGCCTGTACTTGTACCAGAATGTTATACAGTGCTGTCCTGGGTTCAACCACAACAAGTGCTGACTGTTGTAACTTGACAATGGGGAATGACACCAGAAAAGCTTCAGCCTGGTTTGTGAAAAGCTTGAGTAATTTCTCTAATCTAAAAAATGCACGCAGCCCATGATGTGACTTGGTGATTTTAGCTGTTTTGAGTGGAATAAAAAGTGCTTTCAGGTCAGAACTAAGAAATACACTAATACAAACAACCTGATTTTATTTATTTTTTTAAAATAATTTCTGTGAGGCTTAAATTGACTCTCATCTATGGTCCAGGCTGCAGTGCTATCTTCTGGTTTTGTTAGGGGCAACACTGAGAAAGCTATGCTATTAATTTCCTACAGTGACCTGGCATTTAGAGTAAGTGATAGGGAGAAGATATTTTAGCTGTTTAGGCTAGGGTGCTGGGTTTGGAAGTGTAGCTTTTCCTTTTGTCTTCAGATGTTTTATTGGTCTGTTTCATGGAGTATTATTATTCACTAACTTCTATATTCAGAAACTGCATATGAAAGCTTTCATTTTATGAAAAATGAAAAAAATTTATAAAAATCTGGAAAGAGCAAAGTATTTACCTGTATACAGACAGCCCAGTTGTATGGAACATAACAGAGAGGTATATGAGATTTATCTGTGGTGGTTAGGGTTTGACTGTGAAAATGTCAGATGAATACTATGGTTATGAGAACAGACAATTCTTGAGGGCTTTGAAGCTCTTTTAAATTATTTTGTCAAGTTTTCCTAATACTAAGGAAACCTGTGTATGAGATGCTGCTTTTCTAGTCTAATTTTTAGTCAGTGTACACTGTCAAGAGACTGTGGCTTTCTGAAAGTTCTAAGTCTAAACACATTTAATACATCAAAGCCTACTTTTCTCTTTAGTTAAGGTTTTTCCATGTTATTTGAAACATTGCTAAGCAATTATGTCCTTGATACAAACTACCCTATTCTCTGCTTACCTGAACTACAAAGCTCAGTATGTGTCTTGCTGCTACTGCCTGCAAGGCATTATCCAGGTATGTTTGATGGGAAATGACATGGCCTAGAAAGAAAACTAATGAAGACATATGCTTTCAACTCTCAAATTTTCTCCCTAGCTCTTCCTGTGATTAAAAGGAAAATATTTTAAAATAAGCAATCCTAACACCTAAAATTGTGCAGTCCATTTTTTTGCCATGTCCAGGACTTCAATAACTTAAGCAATTCATGGGAGAGTAGTGGGAAATTTTATATTATCTCTTCTTTTCCAGATAAGCTGAATCAGAGTAAATAGGCTGTATACAGCACTAAAAAAACCAGCTGATTTCAAAGAGATCCTTTCAGCTGCAAGCCATTATATCGTCCACTCTAAAGAGCTGCCCAGCCCAGAGCTTTTTGAGAGCTTGGGGTGTGGCTGAATAGGCTTTGGTGTTCTGTTCCAGATTGGGATACTGGGTGAGTGCTACATTCGTGCAGGTACTGGTGGTGAGGACTAGGGGATGTTTATTACATGCACAAAGAATTGTGACTGGGGAGACTTCTCAGTGACCCTGGAAAGTTGATGGAGGCTATGAAAAAGGTATTTATATTGTGTCCTTTAAGAATCTAAGAAGATGTTTTTATGTTCCCTTTCTCTGTGGAAGTATGACCAAATTCTCATAGAATGCTGTGTTCTTGTTTTGTGACTCAGAATGTATCTCCTGTAGTCATTTGTTTGAGGACTTGTCACTGGAGTGCAAAGCTTGCTTATAGTAATATCTGAGATGAAATGCTATTTCCATTACTTTTGATGTATGGACTTCATCCGCTCTGTTCACTGTGGCATGGCTTTAGTAAGCATCCATCTGTGTGTGATAAGCAAATGCTCGCTTAAATTGCAAAATAATCTGTGTTCTGTAGAGGCAAAATTAAGTATTTCTGGCTCTGAATTTTCTTACTGCTTTCTTGTATCTTGGCTAAAACTTGTCTTTTTGATGAACATCTTTTATCATCCTCACTTTAATTAGTGAATTCTCTTTCATCTACTACTGTTGTGTGGTAAATCTGTAAGAATTTTAAGAATTGCCAATAAAACTTTTATTTTTCTTTCGGGAAGTGTTTAGGAGAGTATGAATTTGTAATATCCCTTTTCAATAACGTTTGTCCAGATTGTTGTATCTGTGGATGCAGTGTCCAGATTACCCTGTAGGTTTCTAAAGAGAAAGATGGAGGAAGATTTTTGTACACAGTTTAGGATGAATCTAAGAAAAAGCTTAATGAACTGAAATTGAATGTCACTGTTAAATAACTGGATACTACCATGCTTAAACCCACTTGTGACTGTGTTACACCCCACTTCAAGCTCTTTACTTTATTTCTACTTGAAATTAACCACTGAATTAATCAATGCTCAGTTATGTTACTTGAGGAAAGCAAGAGTACAAGTTGACACTGACCACAGATGTGGTCAAAGAGCATTCTGAATTGTTTAGAGGCAGCTGAGGAGTTCCAGCCACTTTCATTGCCTAGGAAGATAATGTTCTGTATTACTGATGATCTAGAATGCCTGCATGTGGTTACCTTTTTTTTTTTTTTTTTTTTTTTTTTCTTGGTTATGTATATTCTTTCATGGTCTTAAAACAGTGTTGTGGTTTAAGCCCAGCTGGTAACTCGGAACCACACAGCTGCTAGCTTACTCCCCTCCTTCCTCCTCCTCCTGCTCCCAGAGTGATGGGGAGGAGAATCGGAGGAATGTAACTCCCAAAGGTTGAGATAAGAACAGCTCAGTAACTAAGGTATAATACAAAACCACTATTGCTACCACCAATAATAATGATAAAGGAAATAACAAGGGGACAGAATACAATTGCTCACCACCCAGCCTGACCCGAGCAGCAATCTGCACCTCCTGGGTAACTCCCCCACCTTATAAATACATTGAATGTAACAGATTGGAGGTGTTAGGGTTGGTTTGGTTTGTGTTTTTCTTCTGGCAAAGAAGGTAAAAATGCTTGGTTAGTTTTCCAGCCCAGGCTGCAGTTGCATCTGTCTTGTTTACAATCTCTCACAGAGTTAAAAATACTTATTGCTGCATGGACAAGGGCCAGGCAGACTAGCCTCTCTGTTCTGTGTGACTTTGTAGCCTTGTAGGACTTGATATTTCCTGAATAGCTGGTAGTTGGGGACACAATATGCTTGCTTACTGGCATGTAGGCTACAATGTAATGAGAGGACAGGGGAGTGAGCAATCTAGCCTCTGGTGTTGAGCAGAGGTTGGGTTTTGTGTGAATCAGGCAGGCAACTTCCCAACTGTTGTGCTTTCTGGCAGCAACATCACTTGGATTTTTGACTAACACAGCTCCTTCTGTTACTTACCCCATGGTCTGACATTACAGTAACTAATCTACAGTATATTGTAGCAGAAACATGCTCTGACATATGCCACAGAAGACAACAAATGGTGTGCAGTCTGTATAACAGCATAGAAGAAATAACTAGAAGACAGGAAGATGGCACACATCTAGAAAGCTGTTTCTGTGTGTCTCGTTAATAGACAGAGGCTGTCCTGTTTCATGAGATCTCAGGGGGTAGAGGGACAGGTAAGTAGTAGGATTCGATTTTGCTTAATACAACCCTCAACCAGAATGTCTTAACATCCTTTGTAGAGTTTCTCTTTCTCTGAGAGAGAAACAAGTGACTTACTACCACTCAATTTCTCTTATCTAAAAAGTAGACGCATGTTAATAGTACCATAGGCAGTTACACATCCACACATACTTTTCACCTGCTTTTTTTCTAGTTCTCACGATAGGCAACAAATCAGTACTGTTGGCAACGATAGTCTCATGGAAAAGAAAAACTTCAAATAAGATGGAATACCAAAGAGAATTGTGTGCTTAAGTAAAAGATTTATCTGATGGGGGTTTTCCATTGCACAATGTGTAAATCTGTTTGAAACAGAGAGGAGACATTACACAGACATGTAGCTTCCACTTTAGAACTGCAGTAATTAATGCAGATTTTATTTTTTTTAGATATGTGTTTGTGTGTGCTATAAAGTTGTTGGGAGGCTCGAGGGTGGAGTGGATTGGGGTTTTTTTTTTTTTTTTACTTTTCAAGGAATATTTGTGTAACTTCCACCTCTGCATCTGGGTGATTTTTAGGTCAATCTTTTTCCCCTCTTGTTTGTCATGAAACACAGTATTAAATAATTGACTGTCCATTACACTTGGAAAACACAGTCCCCTGATAATCATCTGCAACAGAAGAACTTCTATGTTCTTCTCTTATTGATTCACTTCGACTTGCAGCAGCGGACTTGGCTTTCCCATGTAATTTGCTGGAGCTGGAGGCTGGCTTTTTAAGTAAAGGCAGTTATATTGTTTTGTCTGTAATAGTAGTGTGCAGTGGAATTACTTGCTCTGTTATCGAGCCATTCAGTAAAGGAAGTAGGAAGCTAAATGTGGATATACTGACTAGCAGTGTTTTATTTTACCTATCAGCTGTCCCTCAAGTAGTTTTCTTATTTTCAAGTACTTGTTAGGAGTTTTCAGTTGGTCTTTTTTCCCAAGCCTGTAAGCAGACCTGATGTATGCTTAAGAGGACTTTCTAGCTGGAATAAAGCATAGGAATGCAAAGTAGAAGTTGGAGTGAGTGACAGTCGTAAGCAATAACATTGTTTCACTCTTACAAAGAGCCCTAACCTTGCATGAGATGAAATTTAGCTCCAGGTTTCCATAGTCGTCTTAGTTTAAATGTCAAAAAAGTGCCTTTAGTGCATATCTCTTTCTCCTATAGCACTGCTGGGCACTTTCACAAGTTCTGTAGAGCTGTTAACCTTAAAATAAATGTCTTGTAAGTGTCTTTTTTGCTCACACTCACTGTTAGCTACCTCACAGCTCAGAGCACTGACTATATATCTGTCCATTGTAACTTCTGAGTCGAGAGCCACCCTTGTTGGCGTTACTCTTTCACTCTGAACAGTCTTATTCCCAGAGGGTTTCTTTTCAAAGCTTCTGCTTCAGGAAGTAGTGCTGGCACAGAATAACCCTTGCCTTCCAATCTGGATGTCCATCAACACATCAGCAATTCTTCAGTCTCTTCTGTGAATGATTAGAAGTGAACAGCACTAGTGATGTCAGCACTAGAAAGGGATCTCATCTTGTGGGAGTGGGGGTGAGTTTATCACACCTGTAATAATCACTGTTTTTATAATTCTGAGGGGTTTAGTCACTTTAGCTGGAAATCTCATGAGCGACACATCAAATTCATTGTTGGCTTCTGAGACTTCTAGTAGAATGGCCTGTTCTAGCAGGAATTTCTTACTCTCTTGAGAGTTTGCCTATAGGACAGAAACCACTTAGTTCTGTTTTCTGAAGAGCCATCAGTGATAATTAGGCCAGTTTTCTTCATGCTGCTTGAAAGTTACGAGAACCTGTCCAGTGGTCTTGATTTGGGCTAACACCAGTTTGCAATGGCAGCAGTGTCAATCTGGAGAGGAAAAAAAACCCAAACCAATGACATTGTGGGACTTTTGCTGGGCCGGAATCACCAGGGCTAGAATCCACATCTGGCCCTTTTGCTAAAACATCATGACTGGGCAGCCCTGTGCTTCTCTGTAGGACTTGGATAGCTGCGTTAGTTGTGGGTGGTGGAATTGAGTGTGGGAGGCAGAGTAAAGGATGGATGCTGGTTATTTTCTCATAATTCACAATGGGAGTGTTTCATATTGAATGTGCTACTAGGAGGTTCTTCATTTCTAACAGCAAAAATAAAATTAGGATTTGGATCAACTTGGACATCAGGACTTGATGATCTGAAAATTAATCCCACTCTTCAGATTAGCATTTCATGTGTTTTAGGGGTTTTTGGCCTTAAACTAGTTGAGTATGTTCAAGTAATTGATTGCTTTAAATTTTGTTGAAGACGTATCCAAATATCAGCAAGCTGAGGAAGGCCGGAGGGTGAATGATAAGGGTGGGTTGACTATTATTTTATCACTGTAACAAAAAGAGTGGAGAATACTTACATTGTAGTAAAAGCAAACCTGCAAGACTTTGGCAACTTGGCAAGTGTATCTGTCAGAATATTTATGCTTCAGCCGCTTGGTGCCAGTGTTGCCGAGCTTAGCTGGGAAACACTACTCGATACTAGAGCCTAGATAGCCCCATGTTCTTTCAGCTCTCCAACCTGGCTCAGGAGGACACAGTCATATGATTGTCAGCCTTAGCTGTGGCTTGGAAACTGTCCTAAATGGTAGTGGTTCCACTAAAAAGAAAAGTGTGCAATGCTGTCTTTAATAGTAATGCTGAAGTTACGACAGATGGAAACAAGGGCAAGTTTGCAGTGTGGTAAGTCCTTTTATTAGGCTGACTGACGTAAAGTGACTGTAGGTACGTATGACCTCATCTGAAGATGAGCATGTAGACTTGAAAGTGAGCTTCACTGGTGAAGAATATTACCTCCATGTGCAAACCTTATCTCAAAAAGTATAGTACGACCTAACTGCGAGATCCAAGTGGTCAGTTGTATTTATTTACTGCTTCTATTTCCAGCAGCATCAGCATCAGTGGCAGTGGGGTGAGCAGGGTATGTTTTGTTTTGGGTTTTTTGATCTGAACTGACCTGTGGAGAGGTCTGAGAATTTGATGCATTTTGGGGTTTAGGGCATAGAGGGATAAACTGTTCTAGACTGTTCTTTGTTTCATCTTCCCATGAAGCATTGTTGTCTACATTCTGAGGTTTTTAGGGTTGGTCAGTCCTTTCAAAACTCTAAGTTCTTTCTCTTCCCACTCTTGCCTGTATCTCCTAGGCAGTGAAACAGACACTGTCCAAAACAGATGTTTGGAAAGGCTTTAATCCTTCTCCCTGCAATGCCTTTTCCTTTTCTGTATGACTGAGCTTGGTTACAATCATCTGAAATCTCAAAGAGAAAAACTGGTTCCCCTGGATGATGGATATTCCCAGTTTTCCGTGCAAACTGAGGTGTCTGCCTACATCTGAGGCAAGCAGAGGTTTAGATTATGTAAGCAGATCATGAAAATAATTACAGACAGATTTTCTTCTGTGCTTGTCTGGAAGGATAATGAAATGAAGAAAGATAATTACATTGAAGCTTTTTTATCCCGCAGATTTCGCAAAGCATTTTGCTGTGTCAGTTCCTTTTGGGCAGTGTGTGCCATCTTGTGGACAATCTCATTAGGTCTGAATCCTTGAGACAAGTATTTAAAGATTAGGATATTGTGTGTGTGATAAAGCTGCCTAGCTGTGCAGTATGTAAAATAGCACATATTTGTAGCTCAGTGCATGTAATCCCTCCTCTTGGGTGCTGATTTTGTAGTTAAAGCTATTTGAATTTGCTTGGTTCCCTTACTTTTGAGGAAGCTGAGTTTCTTTTGCTAGGGTATGAATTGCTTGGTACCACTTGTAAAACTATCTAAGTAAAATTCTTTGCAATTTTGTCCTTAAGATTAAAGCAATGAATTAGAACTATATCCATCTGGGAAATAATTCTGAGAAGCATCTGCCAAAGCAGTACAATTGCAACATGCCAATAATAACAAAAAGAAAATAATTTTAGGAATCTCCTTGCTTCAAGAATGAAGGCAAAAATATTCTTATTAGAGACATAAGCAACTTGTACAAATATTTATTTGAAATTAAGATATCTGTACTCTTTATTTAATCATACTAGTATGATTCTTTGTTGGTAGAAAGCAAGTGACAACTCTTAAGGCATACCTCAGTAGCTGAGAAGTTCTCTCCAAAAGCAATACATTTGTTTGGTTGTTTTGTTTTGTTTTTGTTTGTTTGTTTGGTTTGGTTTTTTTTACGGGGAAGGCTCTAACATTTGTTAAAATACAATGTAAAAGTCCTTAAGAAATAGCCCACTGCCTGGTTCCTCTAAAACTTAAAATAAGGCAAGCTTATGGTAAATGTTTGCAAAAGCAAGTATATTAAAAGTAAAACATACATGGTTACAAAGGCGACATTGAAGTTGGCTTGAAAATATGATTCTAACAGGAAAAAGCCTCAAATAACTTGATCTAACTTAAAATCTGATTTGAACTCGGAGCCATGACTAATTTAAATTAGATTTAATAAATAAAAATTGCTGGGCAAATAAAGTAGTGTCAGTCACATGCTGATTAATGAAACTTTGACATTCATTGTGCTGATAGCTTTGCCTGTCCTGCAGGTAGGCGGTCATTTCCAGCTTTAGTATAGGTGTTCTTGCTAACTGGTCATGCAGAGGCACTGGAAAGGTAGCTGTTGAACAAGCTTTCCCACATGCGTGCTACAGAGGTGAAAGCAGCTTCCGGTAATAACAGATTGGTCACCCAACATTGCCAGATATCTCTGAAGTACTAAAAGCTATCAAGCAAGTGGCAAAGCGGCTGCATTGGATGGCTCTGCTGTTGAGATACACAAATGTGGGTAATGTAAGCTAATAAGAGAACTCATGACTTACTAAACAAACATCTGTGACCAAAACTGTGTTGCACGTATCTGAAGATACTAACATCTCCCACCATGTGACAGTTAACAAGGTCATGCATGTTGTGATAATCATAAGGATCTGTGTTTAGCGAACAATGCTGAAAAGTTATTTATGAGCTGAGCCATGAATTTGCAGAGAAACAGTTTATTTTTGGTTACTGTAGGTTCTGTGCTGATCATGGCACAGATCACAGGATTTTGCTGCAGGGCAAGATCAGGAGGAGCTGCCCATACAATCAAGATGTCCAGATTCTATGCATGCAGCAGATCAGCCAGCTCTCAACATCCCAAAGGGCTTTCAACACTCATGTGAGGGTTTCTAGTTCACTTATTACTAATGCTTGTCTGTATGGATGGTCAATTGTTTACTGAGTTGCTTGTCACAAATGACTAGTCTGAAAAGACAGAGGTTTCATTTCAACTGAGGGGTATCCTGAACATTCGGCATCCATACATACCAAACCACTCAAGGCTGCCAGCAGATTTTGTGAAGTGCTTTCTTAATGTTTCACCATAATTGGTTATCATTTTGTAAAATGGATATTAATCTTCACATTGCTATGACTGTTCTAGGTCTGCAGTTCTTCGGCTGATTTGGTCTCCAGATGGTAAGCTTCCTGGTTCACTGCTTCCTGCAGACAAGCAGTATCAAGTGACAAGATACGATATCTGTGTTTCTGGAACAGGAACTGATGCCTTTCCAGCTGGGACTGTGGCCATTTAATTTGTATGTGGACTTGACAGATTCACTAAAGTGCCTTTAATAAAGGCAGTCCTATCAGAGGTGGGGAACTGAAATATTAAACGTTATGTCAAAGCTATTCTTAACTCATGTAATGTAAGTTACAAGAACTAGAGATTATAAACCAAGGCAGAATTCAACAGCAATAACTGCAACTGCCAAAACTGCGGCAAGTATTACTACTGCTAAGTTTAAATGTTTGTAGCATGAAGTGAGAGGAGCATAAGAAAACAAGTACTTACTGGCATCTAGCTTTGCACATAATGTGTGAGAGATACTGGGAGCGGTTTTGGAGAAGCAGATACTTGAGGCCTTAAGGAAAGCCTCACTGGATAACTAAGAATTTTTTTGCAATAAAATCTTAATCTGTATTTCTTGCCTGTATCTCAGCTAGGTTGCAAGAATTCTGGTGTCCCTATGACAGCTGTATGAAAGATCGTTATGTCAGAATTATGCACAGGAGATGACTGTATCATGCCTTACTCGTTTAGATCCACACGGTTGGACTGGACCAGCTTATTAAAATAAGTCTGGCAGCTGCCCTAAGCATCACAACAGAAAGCTTAAATGTAAGGTTTAGGTCAATGGTTTCAGTGATCAAATACAACATGAGCCAGCAAAGCTGATCTACAGCCAAGACTATGCCACAGCCTGACTGAACAATACCTGAGTGGTCAGGTATTACTCTGGAGGAAGGGTGAGAGGATGGGATTTTTGCACTGCTTCATTCAGCAATTTCGCAGCAATTCAAATCATGCTTCAGTTCTGTCTATAAGAAACTGAAGGCAGCTTCAGTTTTAAAACTGCATCCTTCCTGCACCCTGTCATGGGAGTAGGAAGATGAATTTGAAGGGTAAATGGTTGAAGAATTGTAGTTTTCTTCTCTTTTCTGATGGCATTATTAAAGAATCCATCAAATACTGATCACTTAATCAGGATAGATCTGCCATTTTAAAATGGGAAACTTTTCTATCATAGCTATTTCTTTTTGATTGTTAATACTAGGAGAACCATTACTGGCAGTGAACGGCTATTCTCCTTGTAATTCTTTACATGTAGTGCCAAGGGTTCTAGGTAAAATAAATCTATCGTTGCCTTTTTTGGACACCACACTGCTGTGTTTCTCTCTAGGGGAGATGGTATGATTTACATACTTAAATTTTTTGCTGTAGTTTCAGTGTTTTGCAATTTGGCAGCTGTTATTAGCTGTTACGATGATCAAGTAACACTATGGGAGTTGGTAATTAAGAAGGAAGCAGTACTAAAAGAAAACCAGTAAAGTATTAATATTTAGGTTTGGATCCATTTAGCAGTGTTGTCAACCAACTGCAATCCTGGGGGATCATTTGTGGTTTCGGACTCGACATGCTGCTTCCGTCTCATGTAATAAATCCATTAATATTCTAATCTTCCACAAGCATATTGCCACACATTACCAACTTGCAGACAAAAGAAATAAGTCTGTTTTTCTTTCATGGGCATACTAAACAAGGCACGTACAGTGAGGAGGGTGTGTGCTTGGGAAAGATGATGGCAAATGTTTAGTACCTGAAGGAGTTGTTGCAGTACCTTGAACTAAGAGTTGGCCTCCCTGGGAAGGGTGTTAGTCTCTGATCCTGCTCTGTAGAGGCAGGGAAGCCCACCTCCATGCATCCACCCAGCACACAGACAGCTTCTAGGGTACGGAGCTTCTGACCTGCCAAGGTGTCAGCAAATGGGCAGCTACAGCCTAGAGAAGTTCAGCCTCACCAGACAGCACCAGGCAGAAGTGTCTGAGTGGATCCTGTGAAGGGAGGTGTTAGGGTGAGGAGACCTGAGAGCAGTTGGAAAGCTCAAAACTTTGAGAGTTCACCCTTTTCATCCCATTGGTTTCCAACACTGGAGCAGGGGGGGAGATCACCAGAGAAAGTGTAAAAGACACGGAAAGAAAGTGGAAACTGAGAAAGAAGATGATTTTATGTAAGATAACATGTGCCTGAGAGCTGACAGTCATTTATTTGTCGTGAGGGGTTTCTTTTTGGTGGTTTTGTGGGTTTTTTGTTTGGTTGTTTTTTTGTTGTGTGTGTGTGGTTTTTTTGTTTGTTTGTTTGGTTTTTTTTGTTTGTTTTTTTTTATTCCACCACCACCTCTATATTGGTGTGGAGCAATAGTTTTGTTTTGATACATGAATGTGAGCAATAATACGGTCAGTCATGGGGTATTTATCTTCACAAAGTAATTTCTGAAAGGGAGGGCATATTTGGGGGTGCTCTGTTCTCTCTCTCTCTCCCCCCCACCTCTGCTACACACAATTTATTTGGAGAGAACTTAAGTTGAAGTTATTAACTCCCAGATCAACATCACACAGCCCCCATCACGGCTTTTTTCAAAGCCCAAGTGTTAGGAAACCAGCATTCAAGGTAACCCACATCCTGGCAGCCTCAAAACCCAGGTTCTGCTCTTGCTCACCCAATCAAACTGGACTGTATTTTCAAAGGAATTTGGCACCTGTAATATCAAACTCTTCAATAACTAGGTCTGTCAATGTAATTGTTCATGTTGAACAGTACCCAAGCAGAAACAACACAGTAGTATTACTTATGTCTGTCTCCGCAAGCTGTTAATAATTGCATTGTTATAGCTCTAAAGTATTTTGCCATTAGTATTTCTGTAGTGGTACATAAGAGGAAGTATATTATGGCAGTACTTAGTCTTAATTTCTGCAGACATTTTTATGTGCATTCACTGTTAAAAGTAGCTTAGTAAAACAAGCTGTCTGCACAGTACAATCAAAGTGCTAAAGTTACTATAGTGTGGATTTGGAAGCTGCTTCAGTAGGGATATGCAAACTGAGTTTTGCGGCTACATCCGTGTATGTATGCAAACATTATCCTTGTAAAGTCCTAGTGCCTCTCAAAGAGTGTGTGTTTGCTGCTGTGGCTGGTATGTGATTTTTGTGTTTGTCAGCAGGCAGTCTCAGAGGTTCTTATCTTCCCTCCCTTCAGTGGTCTGGTGTCCAAGTGCACCTAACACCTCAACAGCGAGGCTTTTCTCAAAGAGCCAAAACTCCTAGTTTTATGCTCCTATCTGTTATAAAGGAACTACTTAAGTAATTGAATCTTATCTGGGCAAACTGTGTGCCCAGGTTGTGACAGCCAAGTATTACTAGTGCTTCAAGGACATCTCAGCAATGTGAACACACACTTTACACTGAAATGTGGAACATGCATCTCACTTTCAGGCTTGGAGCGTGAACCTCATAGGTCGTGTCACATGGTCGCTTGGCTAGTCAGAGAGAAAAAAATGTCCTTTGAAGATTAGTGCTGTTAGGCGGAAAGGCAGCGGAACATCTTCATTTGGACCTGTAGAATACAATATTGATGTATACTTGTGATACTGACAGTTGTATGTTTTATTATTGGTTAAAAAGTTTGACCAAAGTCACTGGAAATTACTTAATAGCAAGTGGTACTACTGTTTTGTGATGGTGTAGGGTTTTTGTTTTGTTTTTAATTGATGCATTATTTCTTATACAAGATGGAATTATTAGCTCACCAGCTGGACATGTTATAAGATTTAGGATTAGCAAAATTAGTGCTAAACTATACCACTTAATGTTCAAGCTCTGCTTTCTCAGGCAGTCAGCATTCTCATGGGCAGCAGCTGAATTTTGATGGAGCACAACCTGACACTCTAAATGTAAATAATTTCTTCATCAGTATTGATCCCTCCTGAAAGTGCATGCCCTTGGGACTTTGAAGTAGATTTTCTTCAACCGATTGATGCTTGCAGGAGTGAATTATGTAGAAATGATAAATTTGCATTTTTTGGCCTAGTTTGGCTCATTACTTTAAACATAAATCTTCCAAAATACTTGGAAGCATTACTCTTGTAGATGGTACAGCTGTTTGTGTCTTTTTTTTCTTTAACCCCATCAAATTTACCTATTTCTGTTTTAGAATATTTATATTGTGAAAAGCAAACCTATGAGTGGCTTAAATTTTAGTGTTATTGTAGGTCGTGCTACTGACTGGAAATTATGGTACCAAAATGGCTGGCTGTATTTTGCTTTTACTAACTGTCCAAATTGTATTGGAGTTCTTGTTCTGTTTGCTTTGCAACTTCAGTCAGCCTCTGTAACTGTGTATGTGTGAGGAAACAAACATTCTTTCACATTATTTGCTTTCTCTGAATCTATATGTGTACATTGATTAGTGGTCTGAAACTGCATTCTGGCACAACTCTCTTTAAATATCCAGTACCAAAATTATCAAAGCCCATGGAAATTCTTTTCTAGCCTCAACAAATCAGTTTATGTAAAATAACACCGTCACCACCACTCCCCAAGAGAGAAAAAATAGGATTTTTTTTGCTTTGTACATGTGCAAATTCTGTGATTTCCAAGCAGGAGGAAAAACAAGCTGACATTACTTAGTTTACACACTGGGGCCATATTGCAGTGTGTAAAATGTAGTTAAAGGCTTTTAAATGTGTTTCAACTTTAAAATTCCATTTTAAAGAGTAAAAGTTAATAAACCCAGTGTGCATTCATTTTTGAGGCTAAACTGACATCTACTGGTGCTCTGCAAGGCAGTATGTGTAATGAGTGTGATGATGAAATACACATGCTCCTTGATAATGAAAAAACTTGCCTGTAAGTCTTTTTCCACTCTCGGGTTCAAATGCTCACTCATAGGAAGGACTGAATGGTGCTGCATCAACCCGTTTCCTCCTTCCCCCGCCTTTCCAACCAGGGGACTGGGAATATTCATGATGCCAAGAGCCCTCATACTCCAACAACTGATGAACCACCCAAGTGCCCATCAGGCAATTCAGTAGGTCACTGGCTGCAGAGCTCACTGTTGAGTTTATTGTCATTTGGGAATAGAGCCTCTGTCATTTGGGGATAGAGCCTCTTTTGTCCTATGAAACCTGAATCCTGGGTCTGGGATGGGTTTGAATTGATGCTTTATACATGTTACTTAGGGCGAGGTCTGAGAAAGGATTTAACCACAAAAATAGTATTTTAACGGATTTTAGATGCTTTCAGCCAAAAGGTCTAACGTGCAATCCCTGCTGAGCCCTCAGGGTTTACTGACTCCTTCAGACTAAAGTACACTAAAGCACTTAAATACCAGGTCTTGCCAACGGGTGCAGCTAAACTCTAGCAGGTGAAGCAGTCCTTGTTGAATCCCTTCCAGGGGTCTGGCCAGTAATTAATTTTCTGTCTGATCTTTGAGCTGTTGCGTTGGGTAGAGGAAGGAGTGATGTACTCTGTATCTTCCAAAGACTGAATCTAGTCTAATTGCCTGTAAAGGCACTAGTTAAAATCACTGTTCCTTTGATCATTCTGTGGTTTCCCGCATGTCTGAAATAACTGATCATGTTAATATAAGGGGTATAGTAGGACTAGGAAAGGGTTTTTCCTCCTGTGCTACAAAACGTGGAGTCTGGCAACGCTGACAAGGGGGAAGTTGAAGACGGCTTGTTTTACCCGAATAACCCTCTCACAGGCGCTACGAAGCCCGCAGCACTGGCGACGGTTTCGGCTGTGGACGTCGGTCACAGTTGTACTTCTCTCAGAGCTTTCTCCACCTTCCTTTTTCCTGCCGCCGGCACTCAGGAGCGCTGCCGGTAAGTCCTGGGGAGCGGGTGGAGGTGGGGCGGGCCCCGCGGCGCCTGCCCCTGGCCTCGAGGAAGGGGAGCAGAAGACAAGGTGCGGACGGGAAGGTACGGACAATCGCCTGCGGGACGGTGGCTTCACCCGAGCGGCGAGGGGGAGAGGCAGGAGCCCGCTACGAGCGGTGAGAGCCGCAGGGCTGTTACAGGCGACGCTGGGCGAGAGGCCGGGCTGCTGCCGGACGGGACCCGCAAGGTGGGAGG
>NW_009933649.1:0-59903 GCF_000696875.1 Nestor notabilis | reverse complement strand
CTTGGTGTCGTCAGCAAACTTGCGTCATCTGGCACAATGCGTGGAGCTAGAGAGGTGCCTCTGCCTGGGAATGCTGTGAGTAGGCTGCTGGGTGAATGTTTTATCTGATATATGTGTGGGGTGGCCACTCCAACCTGGAGTATGTAGGTGGGAGGTGGGGGTTGGAGAGATTCAAGCTTCTAATAGTATGTGGGTGCTTCAGCTGTGTGCTGCCTGTGGTCCAGAGCTCTGCGGTGAGCTAGGTGAGTGGTTTGCATCACCCAAAATGTGGCTGTGACTGAGGAGAAGGTGCTGTCTAGTGAACATTGTAAGGTAAAATACAGGAGGGTGTCACTGTTTCTGGTACTTCACCTGAGCAGTTGAAAGGCATCACGATATTGTAGGCTGAACAAACAGTTGAACATCAAGAACACTTGAATGTAATTTTGCAAAACTGTCGAGGCGACTTCATTTGGGTAATTTGAAGCTGCGAGTGCAGAGAATCTTGGAAAATTAGGTCCTTCTTGCTCAGGCAGATCCTGAGTACATTGTCTTCATATAAAGTACTTTTATACTAACTCATAAATGTCAGACAGCCCTGTTAACAGCACCTGAATATGGTGAAAATTAAGCAGTTGTCCCTCTTTCTGTTTGAACAGATAAACCAAGTGTAATTTAATGCGCTGTAGTCTTCAATGAGCAGACGGATTTCCAGGGTTTTGTTGGGAAATTTGAGGTTGAAGTGGTGTCTAAATTTAGATGTTTTCTAGAAATAATAAGTATCAGTAGTCCTGAGCTGCATCTTTGCTGACAGTGCATCTCTCTTGGTTTAATAGCATCAAATCAGTTCAGCATGGCGCAGCAGACTTGATATCCCCAGACTGATCGAGACTGGTATGTGCAGTGCTGTGTGTCGTGGGGGCATTAATCAGAGGGTGGATTACTGTCGTAGAAAGTCTGTCCTTCTTGCAGGTTCTCAGGAGCCGCGTTATTGCTCACAGACAAGAGAAGCAGAGACAGGAGGACTGCAAACATGCACAAGTGCAAGTGCATGGTTGGGGAGCAATGAAAGCCTGTGAAACGGTAGATGGGAAAGGAGGTGGCAGGACACGCCACTGGAGAAGGAAAATGGCAGAAATTCATCTAGTTTGCTCTGAGAATAAGCAGGATTATAAAATGTGGCTGGTAACTGAAGCAATGGTACTGGGAGGGTTGCAGGCTGCGTGGGAAGCTGTACTATTTACAGTGTTTCCTCAGAGGGGCATCATGGTAGAGCGGTTTAGGTCATAGCCACAGCCGTTAGAAGGCCTTTATTTCTTAAATATAAAGTTTATATAGCTGGTTAGCTGTGTGGCCTCAATTTATTGTTGCTAGCATTGTTTGTTATTTACTTATCCTTGCAAGTCAGTTAATCTTCAGTTGGCTATTTCTCCTTCTGTAAGATGGCATAATATTTGTCTGTCTTTATGGAATGTCTAAAAACCTGAGAGAAGTGTCATAAATATTCAGAATGGTCTTATTTCCTTTGTTACAGAAAACATATAAGTGCCAAGAAGCGAGGTTGCATAGTACTGTGGTACAATTCTTCTTGAATTCTGGATATAACACTCCTTTATCAGAGCCTGAGCCCCATGGGGTGGCAGGACTTAAACCATCCCTGCAGCCTCCTTATGCAGTCATTGGCCACAAGAGAAGACACAGAATGCTGGTGCTAAGATGGGGGACAGAAGAAACCTTCTGGGTTGCTCCGTCTGGGCTGGTGAGAGCCAGGGTGTATTCACATGAAGGTCATTATTAATGCTGAACATTGTGGATGCAGAAAAGATAATTGAACTAAATTTTTGAAGGGATTCTTATTTGTATTTAGTTATTGTGCGTCAAATTCGCATTTGGACATGTGCTTCCCGTTCAGAGTGCTCTAAAAATGCATATTGGCACTTGAGTGTTTCCTAGAATCGCAGTATGTGGTTGTTCCCTCTGCACCTCTTCTAGAGAGGCAGTGACGAAGGAAGGTGGGTGGATTTCATCTGCTGCTGACCTGCACAAGTGTTTTGTGATGACTGAATCTCATCTTCAGCATTGTTAGCGTCAGCAGCCCTAGTTCCAGTGTTTGGGGCTTTTTTTGGTTGCCTTTTATTTAAAGGCCAGAGTGACCCCGGATTGATGAAAATATCTGAAAATCAACAAAGTTTCATCAATGGTATTTTAATTTTGTTCTTTGTGGACGGGAAGGACTGTGGTCAGGAGTGCCTGCCTGGCACGTAGGGCAGAAGAGCGGCGTTTAGGTTTTAGAAAATCATTCAATCTGCAAACCTGTTAGGATTTTTTGGATTTTTTTTCGAGGGGCTGGGGATTAGATTGGTCAAGGTTTTGGTGATGGGCCAGTTATGTTCTAGTGTCTGCTCTAGGTCTCTCCAAGTGCCTGCCACAAACCTGTCAGTCTTGTGACTTATTTGTTTTAAATTTGCTCTTGTGCTTCCATGTGGTGTAAGTCCATGAATTACTCAAGGAGGAAGAAAAGTACAAAACAAAGACTTGAGGGAAACTTGGGGCAAGAGCCCAAGTGATTTAAACAAGGCAAGAAGTGTCTTTATAACTCTTCTTGTGAATTTCTGCAAGGAAGTGGCAGTTTACTACAAAGGAAAAGGAGCATGGTGGTGGATTTGGAGTTTGGGGAGGTGCAGCAGCCATCGAGGTTTGAGTTTGGCCCCTCCTTACCAGGCACCGTTTATTCTTCAGTGGTTGTGTCTAATTAATATAAGGCCTGCTCAGGCACAGCCGCCCTCATTGGACATGTCACTCGTTAATCATGCGACCCTCCTAGCCTTGGGTAATGACCTTGAAAGAATATATCAGCCCATGATGGCGGGAGTGAGGAATTAAATTGTTTCTCTGAGTGCTTATGGTCATTGCTGACAATTTATATGACACAGCTGCCCTAAGCTGTCCGTGCTGGCCATTGTGCCGCAATCATTTTCCCCGCGGGAAGGGGTGGCTGCCCCCGGCCTGGTTCGGTTTTGGGGTTGTTCCTTTGTATGAGGAAGAGGAGGAGGGCTGTGCAACGTGGCAATCCTGATCAAGGGTACTGAAGGCATTGCTGAAGTCTTTCTGTCCGGGTGCGTGCAACGTTGCTATAGTGCTGGGAGTGACATTAGTTTGATTGTTGCATATATTTTCAAACCTGAGGAGGATCCCCAAGTCAAGAATCCTGGTGCCATTCAGGAGGGGCATTTGTAAGGTTTGGAATCTGTAAAACTGGTAGGACAGTTTGAGTGGGGATGATATTTGGGTAAGATTCAGATACAAACATATCAAATAACAGCATTTACGTGTGCACAATTAGGCAGGTCCTTTAATTACCGTAAGAACCCATCTGAAACCCTGTGTGCATTCATGGGAAATTAAGAAGTAAATTTTACGATATGTTCACGTAAACATTTATGGGTTAATATCTGTGGGTTTATATTTTTGTGTTTTCTGAAGTGTTAAATGTACTTGGGAAGGTATTTATTATTTACAGATAATGAGTAAATGGCTTTCTTAGTTGTTATATACTGGTATCTGCTTTTAGACTGATGAAATAATTTGTTACAGTTATTCAATCATATTATTTATAGAAAACATGCAGCTGAGGATCTAAACATCAGATTGTTCTGCTATTGCCATATGGACTGCTTTTATCTAAATATAAACAGTTGATAATTATCGCTAGAACTATTGGCTAAAATCACAAAATAGACTAAGAACAAATAACAATCTCATTTTAAAAATGAAATAGATGTACTTGTTTATGCCTTCAGTAGATTTGGATCTGTTTTTACAGAACTGTAAATGAACCAGAACATTTGTTTTGTATAATCTGCAAAATATTTTATATGCATATTTGTATTTGTGAGCTGCCTACTGGGTTTGGAGAACGCTGGTGCGAGGTGACTTACAGCCACGTGTCTGTAGGTGAACCGGGGCCACAGAGGCTCATGTCCATGCATTGGGAACTGCAGAGTGCACTTGTGGTGTGGGTGGTGACTGCAGTGGGTGTCCTCACTGGTGGGTCATGCTTCTGAAACCATTTTTCTCAGATTCCACTCTGTGCATCTTCATTACTTGATGGAATATCTTCTTTTAAGGCTGTTTTAATTTGCTTGTTAAACCCTGCTCGTCAGACCATTTTTTATTTATATGTTGACACACTCCAAAACACTGGTAGATTCAAGATGCACGATTTTCCTGTTAAGTGGCTGACTTGTACTACTGCATCAGTTACCCAAATGTTTCATCACTGGAGGTTGTCATTTGAGCTGATCTACTAGATACCATGTATATTGCTCCATAAGAAGCTGTTGTGAAGTACATTTATTAATGTATTACTTGCTTCCATCTGAAATGCATTTAAAATGCTTGGATTTGTCATTGGATCTAGTGACTTATTATTCCTTTATTTGTCAATTTGTTCCAAGATCTCTTCTTTAACACCTCACAATGCGGGAAGATCATAGCAAAGGATGTGCAGTTGTCACCTTGGTATTCTGCGTATTTTTAATACTTCAGGGAAAATTACCCATTTTGGCAGTAACTGCATAAAACTTACCTGTAAAATAAAGACAAAAACAGGCAATGAGGAAGTGAAAGTGGACGTGTAGGCTAGGAGAAAATACTATATTCATACGTATATCTCCTTTTTAATATATGGTTACATCCGAGAAGGAGGATAGCTTCCCTTTTTAGTAATGCCAATGATTTACTGCATGGAAATGGACAGATTTATTTGTGTTGTTATTTGCATTTCTGGGTTTAAGCTTAGCGTTAAGGACAATGATAGAAGTTTAGTAACAGTATTATGATGATTATTGACAGGCTTGGGGTTTGGCTGCATTTTTCCATTTCTACAAGCTCACAAGGGTACTGGCAAATCGGTACCCAGGCCCATCCCAGATGAGATCTGGGTGAAGGCTGCTGGTGCAGACTTGCTCACAGGTTTACTACACGTTACCATACACTCTGTTCTCTTTCCAGCTCAGCAATATTTGTTCTCTATCACCTTAGATACCTGCATACTGTCTTTTAGCGTGAGTGTGCCTGTACACACCCAGCAAACAGGTTCTGCAACACACTTACAGGAAAGCAGAGACCTGCAGGTCACGGATACGGAATTTACAAACAAAGAGCACTTCCTGATGTGCGGACCAAGACTTCAGCCAGGTTTCCTCAGAGCACTACTTCTAGTTCGAAGGTGAAGATGAAGTTGGTGGGAATTGTTTTAATTTCCCATGGGAAGCGCATGGTCTGGATGTGTTAACGGCAGTGCTGCGGCAAGGTCAGCTCATGGGCTGGCACTGCTGGGGCTGGTGCTGAGCTGCAGACCAGCACCTCTCCCAGTCACCCGTGCAGGGCTTCTGCTCCTTTCTGCTGTCCCTGGGCTGGTGCCGCCCTGGCTTTAGTTCCTTACAGGAAGACAGCCCTAAACACCCCTTTGGTTCCAGCAAGATGTTACCATTCCTTATTGAAATTCCTTTTTTTAATGGGCTGGAGGGCGAGTGAGCACACTGCAGCCCCCATTCCCCGCACTGCGCTCACCACACTGACGTCAGCCTTCTTGTGCAGCAAGGGTGTTTTAAATTTGTTTATCTATCTCACTGATACCAGGTGGTTTGGTTGCTGGCACTCCACATTAGCATGGCAGAGCAGCAAATATGTACATATATATTTGTATTTAGCATTTTTTTTCTGGTATCCTCAGCTGAAAAGGCTTGGCTTGATTAATATTTTCCGCTGTCCGGTAACCATGGTAATGGGGTCAGCAGATATAATACTTAATTTAATCTTCCAACTGCCTCAGTGTGCATCACCAGTGTCCCGAATAATAGAACGCCTTTTGCTTTTCCTTCCCTCCTTTCCCTCTGTCTCTCTTTCTCCCTCTCATTCTCTTGCTTCATGTATTATTACCTTTGCCAGTGGCTCCCTCATATGACCCAAAAGGAATAAACGGGGTTTTTTTTCATTCAATGTATGTATGTTAACAAAAACATTAACCAAAGATTGGGAGCCGCCCTCTGCAGCCAGCCCCATCCCCACCACCCACCCGCCTGTCATCCCCCCCCGCTGTGCTCCGGAGCCCATCTGCGCTGCGTGATGGGGACGTGGGGAGACGTGGAGTGCTCGGTGCGGCCGCGAGATGCTCTGCAGCCACATGTGCTCAACTGGATTTGCCTCCTACCAGCGGGGCCGGATGGCCTGTTTTGCTCTCCAAGTGGGTTAGTGCATTGCTTTGTCTTCCTATGGCCCAGTTCCCCTTTCCAGTTATTTAATTTTGCGCTTTCAGCTTGATTTTTTTAGGATTCTTTTTTTGTTTTTAATCATGCTGCGTTTTTTTTCATGATAAATGCTTTCACTTTTGGGTTGGTTTGAGGGAAGGAGATGGCCTGTATACATGCTCCCAGACAGACTTATGCTATTAAAAGAAAGAAAAGAAGAAAGAACAATTTTTTTCTCAAAGACATTCTGAATTGTCCTGTGACTAATCGCACTCACCTGGGGCAGGTCAGGCTGGTGCTCTCCTCCTACTAGCTGCCCCAGTGTCCACATCTCCAGTGAAAAGAAAGGAGTGTTATCAGGGATTAGAGAGTCATTATTCCAGAGGCAGAAAGAACATCAAGAGGAAGACAACCTTGAAATCTCCATAACCAAAGTTCTTTCCCTTGTTTTTTTGTTGTGGTTGTTTGCTGGATTACCTTTTAACCCATCCTTGAATTTAATTCTGAATTTAATTGAAGAATACTTATGCTTTCCCCCCACCCCTTCCTCTTTGCTAATGAGATATTTGGGAAACGGAATGATTCTGACCATAGAATGGGTAAATGAGTGAATTTTTCCTTTCCCAATCCATGGGAATGAGCTTGTGCGTGTGTTCATTACTTCCAGTGCCTTTTCTCCAGGCAGAAGGACAGACAGAGGTCAGTGTCAAGGTCTTGGCAGAGTTCTGGCTCTGCTCTTGCTTGCTGCCTTTTGTCAAAGCACATCAGACGTGTTGGTTTGAGGCTGTTCTCGCCCAGGTGTTGAGGGATAGCTGGAAGGGTTACAATTTTGAAGGATCTGAAGTTCATCCCATCATCCCAGATCTGAGCCACTGATTTGTCACAACATTTGGTCCTAGACAGTAAGTACTGTGAGGACATTAAATTCCTTCACATTTCCAAGGCACGCACATCGCTTTTCTTTAAGCACAGTACCATGGCCACAGCCAAAGCACACTGCTGTTAACAGATGCTGTAAACCTGTCAGTACCAACACCCAAGAATTTCACCAATAAGTGACCCAAATTGATTCAGTTCCCTCTATGCATTAAAAAAGGATCAGTCCTTCCTCATGTTTGCCTATAGTACTAAATTATTTTGTTAAGTAGCACATTTCCTTTAACTTTCGTAGATAGCATGGTTTATTGTTCATCTCAGGACATTCTTCAGTCATTTCATTGCTTGAAATAAATCCTACCTATGTTTTTGAAAGGATAGAAGGCCTGAATTAGGAAAACGGGTACATCCTTCTGCAAGAAGGAATGGGGAGGAGGCAGGTTGGTGCACAGCACCCATGAGACTGAGGTCTTCTGGGGAGCAGGGAAATCCAGGACTATGGGGGCTGCTCCTGGGTACCAGGGGCAAAGAGAGTGGCTGGGCACACAAGTATGGGTTTGGTCACTTGTATTCACAAGGGTGTGCATTTGGATTATGGTCATGAGCAATCGGTGCAAATGACAGTTTTCTGTGCTTGAGACTACCCACGTTTTCAATAATTCAAACCAGAAAACTCAGAGTTATGCACTTATAGCATGATATTTGCTGATGCTTCTTTTGGTTCAGGAATGAAGGAGCTTTTCCACCTTTTGGCTGCGTGTCCTGGAGGTGTCTGACCCCAGCGCTGTAGAGGAGCTGCTCGTGATCACCCTATTGGGCAGGGTCAGGCAGCAGGATTTGTGTGGGCCCATGGATGCTTTAAGTTATTCGGTGCTTCATAGTGATGGACTCTAAGCTTGATTGAACAAATGTGTATTATTTTCTGCAGTAACTACATCTCTATTTCCTTTGTTTTAGAATATCCCATACATCCCACTTTTGCTTCCGTCTTTTGTCTTGTCCAAGCCGCATATATGTCATTAGCAGAAATACAGATGTCCGCATAGATTTCATGAAGATAATTGAGCTAGTCTTTGGATTTGATTTCACATATTTTGAATATTACAGTTCAATGATTTTTCTTCTTTTAATATATATTTTAAGTGTTTGATAAAGTAGCTTTTTGTGCCATAAATCTACTACATGACTGGCCATAAATCTGACTGAGATAAAGTATTGAATTTTGAACTTTTTTTTTGTTTTGAAATGTCTCTAAAGCAGGTTAATATACTTAATTATTCTAAAAAGTCCTCAATCATGTTGTTTCTTAGGGACATCTGTAACAGAGAAAATGCCGCATACAGACTTTCTCTTTTGACTAGTCAAAAATTCAGCTCTTGGGCAAAGTGACAGAGACGTGACTGGCAAATCCCTCCAGTGTGACGCTCACCCTGGCAGCCTTGCACCCCAAAGAAGCTTGTATGTTAACTGCATCTTACCACAGGCCCTTGCCTCTAATCACGTGGATATCACTAGCACATACGCTACAAGTGTATAAATATAAGAAGAGCTCCCACTCTCATGCATATTTATGCCATAGCATTAAAATATTACATGCACTAATCTCTGAAAATATAGGAGAAAAATGTGGGAAATAAATGAGCATTCTTTCAGCTTTACAAGATTCCTGCCAATCATTTGCTATTTGATCTAAAAAGAACAACAAAAATGACGACAAAAATAAAAGCTAACCCCAAAAGCAATAGCAAACATAATGCACACTCATGTTACAGTGCCTGCAAAAAAGTACTGCTAGTTTTTTAAATGTATTTACCATAAACAAATACTCCCAATACCTTCTCTTGAACAAACATCTCTCTCTGTCTCTCCCCTTTCTTTTCTATGATCCTGCCTTATAGCCCAGTCTTAGTAAGTTTGACTTGCTTTCACACTTAAATCAATGCGAGTTTCAAAAGAAACAAGGGCAGGAAACTCTTTATGGAAGAGAATTTTTCTCATACATGCTTGTGAGGTGCAAGGGCTTAGGGTATAGGGCTGGGTGTCAGTGTTAGTCCTGGTGAAGTTTGAAAGCAACAGCAAAAATGTATTGCTGTTGCAAAAAAATGGCATTTGCGATGTGCTTCCAATCTGCATACTGAAGCTTTAAAATTAAAAATTCGAATAATAATCAAAAAGAAAAAGATCTGTCTTCCTCTCGAAGGAAAATTCTTCAAATAAATCATTGTTCTCACCTTCCTTTTCCCCACAAAATCACTTCTTGTTCTGCCTGCAATTCATGGTATCATAGGTTGGAAGGGAACCTCAAGGATCACCAGCTGTTGGGCAGGAGCTCTCTCTTAGTAGGAGAAAATGAAACTGTAGTTTGAAAATCGCTTGAACAATGCTTCTAAAACCCTCTCTGCCTTCTCTGGAAGAACTGAGGTTGCAGAGATTTGACAGATTTGCAAAGGTTTTCTTGTTGCAGTTTGGCAACTCAAGTTTGGATTTTTTTTTTCTGCTGCTTTTTATTCTTTGTTTGAAATTATTGTGTCTTAGATGGTATAAATAAGAGTCTGAAAAAACATCTTCATTACTGACAGCACCTTGAGAACTTGCAGCATGTAAGCTTGTTGCCATGCTGGAGCAGAAGAGGGGTTTGCATGCTCCTGCTGCCTATGCAGGCTTCCAAAGGGGCAGATGCCCCTAGAATAGCTGTGCTGGGAATTAAGTATCTGCAGAACAGACGGTCTGTAGGATTGTTACTCTGCTCTTTGTCTCTGTAAAGTCATGGAAAATGGGGTTGAAGGAGACCTTGGGAGATCATTTATTCCATATTTTTGTCAGAGACAGGATCTGTTCTATCAAAGCCCTCTTGCTATACATATAGCACTTTATTATAATAAATAGCAACATTTTTTGCACAGTTGAAGTTTGCTGACAGTTCACAGATTTTACACTTCAGGCAGTATATTTAAATGACTTAAAGTGTAAATTGGCACATAGCTGGCGTGGAAGTAGTAGATTTTTAAATCTGAAGCAGAGCACAGAAGCTGCAATGTGCCCAAGGGCATAGAGCAGGTCCATCTTTTCCCTGCACAGCATTGGAACAGAAGCCAAGTCACCCTTTGTGAAGAATTTACCGTTGCAGATAAGGTCAGGATGCAACAGATCCTCCCCAGCAAAGTTTGTGCTGAGGGATACTGCCTTTCTGTGACCCTAGTAAATTTGGGATAATAATCCCAAATAACAGGATAATCTCCAAAACCACTGATGATCTCTGAAATTCTTGGCTAGGCTGGAGGCAAGTGACGTAGTAGTGACAATTCCCCTTTCCTGAAGATTGACATTCTAGTTCTTAAATATGTTTTCACAGGGGAGGACTGTGGCCCTAAATCACGCTGACAGACTACATGCTGTAATATGTGCACATGTACATTGTTCCCAGTGCAGGAGGGGAGGACCAGGATTGTTGCTTGAGAGGAAAGGAATAATAAAAATAATAATACTGATGATAATAATTAGTTCAGTGAATGCAGCAGAGTTGTATTTTACTGGTGCTAAGACCAGGAAAGCCAAGTTGGGTTGAACAGCAGAGGTGGGAAGGTTCCATGGCAGAAGCCTGTCAGGAAGGAGCTGGGAATGGGGTGCATGTGCCTGGCGAATCCCACCTGTCATCTCCTTTGGTCTGTGTGCTTTGGTGAAGGATGGCCCTTTTTAAAAGCAGCACTTCTTCTGTATCTGTGTGTTTCTTTTTCCAGCCACATCTCCATTAAGTGAGAGAACCCTTGGAGGCAGCCCCTCCATCCTTCAGACATTTGCTTTACGTAAACCAGCTAGCAAACCGCTCTGTTAGTATTGATGTAGACATTACCACAAATCGCCACTTAGGGACCTGAAAGAATTGACTAACTGGTTTCAGATCCAATACACATAACTTGATCAGACGCAAACTTTAAGTACACTTGCCGGCGTGCCAACAGCACCGACTGGGAAGTGACTCTTCTGCTGGCTATTTAAAGAGGCCCTGAGGGGAAACCATGAAAAAATAAAGATCTGGGGTTGAGACTTCTGTTACAGTGGTTTTTGGATTAGTCTGAGCATGAAAAATTAAAACGCAACTGTTATTTGTGAGACTTGGCTTATAAATTTTTTTTGTTGTTGTTTTGTTTTGTTTTGTTGTGGTTTTTTTTTTTAGATAAACCTCACAGATTCAGGTTTTACAGCCATCACAATGACTGTAGATTCCTGAAGAAGTCATTCTGAATCTCACTTGTGTTAAAAGGCGTGGATGCTCTCCTGGCATTTGCAGTTGCTTTAGAGAGTGTTTGCACTGCCAGTATGGAGCAGTGGGAGGGGGGAAGTCGGACTGGGTCTGTTACTGAGAACCAGCTGTGCACCACCAACAGAAAAACCTTCTGCATTTATTAGCACCAACACAATAAGACCTTTTCCTGTGGGGGATAAGGTCTCCTGTGAGAAGTATTTTTCTATGATTTGGAAGTTTGTGTGTTACATTGGCATGGTTTTAGACTGCTTTATGTACAAATGCTAAGTCCTTAAGTATTGCTTTTTATTAGAATCAAAGTTGCAGCTATAAAGCTTTCTTCCATCTTCCTGAATCAGGAGGACATTCAGCTCCCTGGTTCCATGTGTGCACCACACACAACTTCACTGCAGCAGCTGAGCCCCTGCAGCCCCCTCTTTCATCCCAGTTTCCACTGAAGGGGGATTCTGGGCTGTACTGAGGGCACACCTCTGACCAGCTGACCGAAACGGACAGTGTAGAGATCAGGGTGGTGCCAGCCTCTCTGGGGCAGTTTGTATGCACAGAAAGAAATTATGATTCTCAGAGTAAGATTTAAGCCATCCAGGCATTCCCTCTCCTACAAGAGTGCTCTAGAACCAAGCCGTGGGGCTGCTGCTGAAGTAGCAGTATTCTTCTGGGAGATAAGTTTCTGAGAGCTGGAGTTTCTTCTGGCTACAGAGACTCTTTTGTGTATAAAAATCGGACTATTATTTAAAAGAGGTGGGGTATTCTCAGCTCTTCCTTTTACTAGAAGAGGGACGTGCCTTCACTCAGATTTATATTAAAAAATAAAAATAAAAAAAAAAAGTTTAATTCTGGGAAATTAATGATTTAGTGGTGGTCTTGGCAGTCCTGGGGTAATGGTTGGATTTGGTGATCTTAAAGGTCTTTTTCAACCTGGTTGCTTCTATGATTCTATTTTGTGGCAGACAGAGGCACTTCACAGCCTCAGGTCACATCCTTAGTCCTGACAGGGTTCCCACCACCCGCCTTTCATGGTCATTGTGCCTGTGTGTGTTATACAATGAGAGCTTCTCCACAGACAAGTGCCATTTTCTAAAATTCAACCAGATCTTGAAAATCCTGTTGTTTGCTTACTTCTGTCCTTTGAATCAGTACCTAGGAACAAGAGTAGTTCATTGCTTTGGCCAGTCTATAGAAGGCCCACTGTACCATGGAGGACTTCCTTTAGCCTCCATCCTACTTCATCTAGTTTTCCTGTTATATTTTTTCCATGGCAGTCAAACATTTAGATGTTGGTTTTTTATTCTTCCCTGTCTCAGCCTCTGTTTATTCTGTCCCTTTGATTGTAAATCAGAAATTTAAATAATTCTTTCCTCTCTTTAATTTCTATCCTTTCCTAGATCATGATATTAGGAAAAAAGCTAGATAGAGTAGTCTTGCCTAAACTCAGCACTTGGGAAGCAGTAGGAATGAGCTTTTGTAGGTTGCACTGTTCAGCTCTTGTGATGGCATTTTGCTTTAATTTTATTCTGACCAAGAAGAACCCAAAAAATAGTTCTCGTCTTACTCAGGAGATGTAATCACAAAGTTTACAGGAAGAAATACAAAAGCAAATGAGACCATTTCCTAATTTTCATTGTCAGTGTGGGGTTTTTTTTCCAAAACCTTGGGTGTTGCAGGAATGGTCCCGGGACAGTGGCAGAGGAGTTACCTGAACCTGAGCGACAGCACACACCGTGTCACTAGGTGTTGCCAGCTCACTCGTGATCACCCAGGAGACTTCCTGGTGACGGTGAGCTCTGCTCTTAGTGGGACTTAAAGACAAAAACATTTAGTGTTTTTGGCATTGACTTACAGCATCAGAACTGAGAGCTCCACTCAGGAAGTTGGCAGTTGTGAATTTTTTAGTAGATCATAACAATCAAACAGGATTCTGAGTGCTGGAATTGAGAACTATGGGATGATCAAAGAAGGTGGGAAGAGTGCAAGACAAATTCAGATCATTAGTTGGAAATAGTAGCCTGTTGTGTAGCAAAGTTGGGCAATTCATAGAACAAATCTGTATTTAGCTGCCGGAATCAAAGTTTGGGAGAAAAAACTTAGCTGGCGCTCCACGTCCTATTTTGTCCTATGCAAATCAGAACACTAGCTAAAGGGTTTTTTCCTGCCTAATTCTGATTCACGCAGCTAAAACCAGCATAGGCAGCACTGTCTAACTGAATACGGTGTCTGGTCATGAGGCTTCTGTTTGGGGAATTTGCAACTGATGTTGCTGTCCCATATTTAGTATTCCCCAGAACTTAATGTTGCTATGGAAAGCCCAGGAGGGTCCAGCAGGGCACCGAGGACTTATTACTAAACAGAGAGATATTAACAACACAATGTAGAAATAAAAAAAAAAAAAAAAAAGAAGAAAGAAAAGCAAAGCAAAGACTGCCGCCTGCTCTTTTCTTCTTGGTATTATTATTTGTGACAAAGCCTTTGGTCCATTTTTCTTCATAATTTGCAGGACTCCTAATGGGAACAGCACCTCCCAATTACCATGGTTGCCAAAGGCTAATTTGGTTACTCTCAGGATCCACAATAGAGAAACTGTGTCGGCCCTTTGTAGATATTTGCATACTATACATACCGGGAATGTAAAACAGCTGCCTGGGCCCTATTCCACTATCATGGCAATTATGGGTCATTAGCTTTTTCTTCCCCCCCTTTCTCCCTCTTCTTTCCTTGTTCTCATCTTCTAAACTCTGCCAGGCAGTAGAAGCAGCTGATGTTTTTGCAGGGAGCAGCAGCAGGACGGGAGGAACTGCCTTGTCTTATTGAAGGGTTGGGGGCTGACAAACGGCTGCCTGAGCGGTGTGAGCGCCATCCTCCTTTATTCTGCGATTACGCTCTTTCTTTCCCTTTTTTCTTTCTTGGCGTGCTCCCCAGGAGCATTTGCATGCAGGACGTGTGTGCCCATGCACGCGTGTGCACGTTGTGCTTGCTGCTGTGAGGGCTGCAGTGGGTGACGCCGGCAATGGCAACAGCCGCGGCACCGGTTGTGAGCAGAAGCATGTGCTTCCCCGTGCCCATTGTGTTCCCATCAGACACCCCCTGTCAACACCCCACTCCTTGGGGGAAACCTCCCCGTACTTCTGAAACTTTTGCAAGCTCCCAGGGGCTCAGAAATTAAAGAAAGGGACAAAAGGGAACTCTATCTTAATTCGTTTGGTATTCAATTTGTTAAATGGCCAGAGCCTTTTAATAGTTTATCTCCCTTTTGTTCTGAGCAACATTTACAGTCTCTCTGTAGTTTACAAGGAAGTGATGGTTTTGCATATACATTAATTTTTTTATGAACTGCTAATTTTATTGACAATAAGGATAGATTGAAAGACCCAAGCTTTTGTGTTGTTTTGTTAAAGCAAATAAGTAAAGCACAAATGTAAATTACATCTCCAGGTTCACATTAGAGGTTTGCAAATAATACTGAGCTAATGGTTATTGCTAAGGAAAATAGCACTGGGATCAATATTCTATACAGTAGAACGCAATACCTCTCTCTCTTTTAATCACCTCATTGCAGAAATGGCATTGAAATTTGAAATCTCATTTTCTCCATTTGTACAAATTGAACATAAATCATTGTGAGTGAGGGGAGGTTTCGGGCAACTTCACTCTTTGTGGGATTGCATTACTAATTAGTGCTGGAGGGAAACGGGGATATAGGCAGGGCTCAACCGGACTCTGCAACTGCCCACAGATGGTTCTGTAAGTAAAGAACTAGGGGGAAAAGAAACGGTGGGCTTCATCCTTTTCTGCATGAGGGTCTTCCAAACAAAGAAAGCACTTCCAATATTTGTTTCTTACCACCGTTAAAAATGGATAAAGAATTAAGAACAAAATGCTGGCATCGTTTTTGTTGGTGTTGAGTGTACCTGGTGCTGTACAAAACACAAACTCAATCTGTAGCCGTTTCTCAAGGAGCTTGCTTTAAGGGTGAGTCTTGCTATGCTTAAAGTGTTGTATCCCATTTTGTGCTTTTATTGGAGGGGAAGTAGGGCACTGTTGGTGATAGCACGGTGTGCAGAATTCCGGGTAGGTCTCAAAATAGTGTCGTTCCTGCTGGGTAGGAAAGAAACCCCATAGTTGCTCTTCTACTGTCTCTGATTTGCTTAAATAATGTTTATGAGGGAAATACCATCAGAAAAATCCTTGCTGCTGATAACTTTAAACCCTTTTTCCTGTGGGGTAAGGGAGCTCTTCTGAGCTGTGGCTGGCAACATGCGTCAAGCGTGTGCTCCCTCAGCAGCTTGGCTTATCCAGAATGATCCAGGACATCAAAACATTCAGGTAAAGGTGGTGGCCATTGGGTAAGTGATACAGGCTGAGAGATAGAACAAATTTGGATTAAAAGGTTTAGATAAACAGGGATTTGCCCCTGTGGAGAGGATACTACTGTGAGTATTGTGAAAAGAGGAGTCTGAGTGACTGGGAAAGTTTCCCAAGGAGGGGTGGGTTCCAAGCATTACCCCCATGGATAAAGACTACTTTAAATTATTCACTATCAGTCCCAGAGATTTATCATTACACCTATATTTTTTCATCATTTTCATGCTTTCTAGACCACTACAGTAGGAGATAAATAGGTAACTTTATGGGAGAAACTGTTATTAAGGCTCATTATACAAATTTGTTCTTGCCAATTTCAATAGCTAAAAGTGAAGAAAATACTGTTCCTCACTTGCATGTTTGAAACACTGGGCTTGTGGATCTTCTAGCAGAGAAGAAATAACTCAATTTTAGAAATCTGGGGGCAGAAATCTCAGATTCAAACCAAGGGCTAGTTCAGGCTTAGACTATTCCAGAGGATGAAAAAGAGATCCAAGTTATTACAAATGTTGGTTTCAAATATAGTTGGGATGCTTTTTGAAATATGTATTTAGCCTTAAGGCAAATAAATGGCAGAGAAGTTTGCTCCTCTTTGGCTTGGTCTGTGTTGCCAAGCTCTAGAGACGTTCACCCAGCTCCATCTTTCCCATCTTCCTCACCTGTACCACGCAGAGCGAGGGACAACCGCTGCATGGTTTGAACTGGAGGACTGCTCCTACATCACATCTTTTGACACACAAACAATCCTATAAGTGTCAGGAGTCTTTGGAAAGCAGGGTACAATACCAAGGACGAATCAGCCTCTTTGCTTCTTAGTTAACAGATGCCAGTCAATGAATCACTGATGTTCTAGAGCCTCTTAGCATGCTGCTTTCTGTTTTGACTTGCTCAGACATGTATTTGGACCCAGCAGATCATACAGTATCATTTGTTCTGCTCCTGTACCCATGTAGCATATAGCTAGAGGTTACTTGAAGATAGTAAGAGAGGGAGATGTCAGTAATATATATGGTCGGCACATTCAGCCATGTGTTTAATTAATGTCGTTTGCTTCTGTCATGCTGGGTGCATTAGAAAACATAAAGATATATACATTTAAAGGAAAAACAGAATTTCACATAAGATTTTATGGGAAAACAGACTTAAGGGTAGGCAGCAAAAGAAATCTGGGGTAAAAGAAATCCTGCTAAATGTTTTGCTTCAAAACTGATGGACTTTGAGTTTAGGTGTCTGACTTCAATGCTGGAACAGTGGGAAAATGATCTATTTAGCAAGTGATTATGCATAGCCATTTATTTATTATGTGATTTACTGAGAGATTTTAAATTCTGCACATAGCACAGCTTGTTCTGAAAATACAGAAATAATTTGAAAGTTACATGAATTGCTAATATATTAGCAGCCACAGAATCTCACTGATTTCCCAAGGATCAGGTGTGGGCAAAAGCCTCTTTAAACTGATCTCTAGAGGCTGGAAGAACTGGTTTGCTGGAGAGCACAGTGGAGAAAATCACATAGAACAGTTTTGCTTAGAACTCTGCTCTTCCCTAAGTCTCAGTTCTTCAGCTGCTATCACTGCCTGGGTGCTGTCAGGAAGACCCCAGTCACGCCACCCAGTGAGGGTATTTTTCTTCTGCATTTATCATCTCATGCTTTACAATGTAAATGTTTATAAATTAAATAAATTCCTAAATAAATGCATACATAAACTATTGATAAATAACTACAGGCTACGTACATAGATACACAGCACTAATGTCTGCATGCCTGGTACAGATGATGCACCAGTATCTCCTGATTCTGCAGAGTGGTTGAAACAGTAATGTGAATTATCTGCTCCCCATATTGATGGGATATTTCTGGAGCATAAAGATAATAATTGAAGTGTCACTTTTTTTGCTTGCATTCCTTATGAAGATCTGCACAATATTTTATAAGTTGTATTTAGCTTCACTGGTGCCAGTAGAGAGAATTCATTTCGTGAGGAGACTAGACGAGTAACTACTATATTTTCTAAAGCTTCCAGTGCATGCAGGCTCTAGGAATCCCAGCTAACACATGCCTTGAATGCTGCACATCTTTTGTATAGACGAGACTTATAAAGAGCACTAACACATCATGTAAAAGTTGATATACTGATTTATGTTGGCATGCTCTACTGACAGTGGCGTGTCGTGGCCGTAAGTTAAGGAGAAGTCTACAAGCTCTTTCAGCTGTATAGGGCAACTCTACACCTTACATACAGTAACCATGGTGCCCTCTGCAAGCTTCAGGCTGACAGCACATGCACAATGCGATTGTGCAGACTTGGAGTCTGAGATTTTCAGGAAGTGTTTGACTATGTTATGTGTTTTGGTATCCCAGGGTGCCTGCAAGGGGAATGAGTGGCCTTCAGAGGGTATTCTAGATGTGGACTCAAGGTTTGTCTCTCCTTCCACCCAGGGGCGGAAGCTGGGTACAGCACATGTGCAACAGGGTGGGACATCTCACTAAGATGTCTCGGAGTTGGGCATCCTGCGTAAACAGAGTTTCTCTCCAAAACAATCAGAGCAAGTGATGCTCTGAATAAACAGAACATCACCTGAGGGTTTGTGCCTAATGGTCTTCAAGCCAAAAAGGAAGGCACACCCAAGTAGAACAGACTGAAGGGAGGCGAAGAACCTTGCCAAACACTTGCCTTGTGGGAAGAATGTTCAAGTGAGGTTATGCGTGGAGCAGTACTTGGGCATAAGATAGAGATACATCTTTAAGCTGCATTGGTCCCCTGACATGGAGCAGACTGCAGCTGACAAAAGTGTTGCGGTGAAATGAGAAGGACGAACTGTTCTACAGCATGGAAGCAAAACATCAGGAATGCTTGGTCTGCCTTGCTCTGGAGTGCTTGGGGTTCTGAAGCAACCTACAAAAGGATGCGTTTGATCAGCCCATAATCCAGGTCATCTCACTTGCCCCAAAAGAACCTCACATATGTGATGAAAGAGGCATTTACAGACCTACGGAGCCCTGAAGGAGAGAATTATTGTATGAGTAATAATAAGCACTTAAATAGCACTTGACAACTTGATTGATATAAACATTAACAGATTAACTCCTACAGGACCTAGTGATGGATATGTGTTTCCTGTATTGCAGATGGAGAAACTGAGGTGTAGCAGTAGATTAATTTACTTTCTGACCCACAGTGTGTTGCTGGCAAAGGCGGAATTAGAATTATAGACTTCTTAATGACCAATTAGCAAAATTATAAAGTAAAAGAGAAAAACCTCTGATAGCAACCTCTAGGATCAGTATGAGAGGACACTGTATAACCTCAAGATCTCATTTCTTAAGTAGTAATTTTAGCCAAGAGTTCATAATTGTATATAGAAATTAAGTTTATTTTTATCATGTACTTTGTCTTGCATTTATCCAGCCCTCTATTTCATGGGTGCAGATTCTGACTTTACAGATATTTATATGCATACAGATATGGTTTTAGTGGTACAGCCATAAAATACAGCCATCTATAAACTAACTCGGAAATATGACTCTCTCTACTTATTGGCACTGCACTTTTTGGTATGTACATTAAATATGCGTCTATTTTACTACCTGGAGAACACAAAATGAGTGAAATCCAGCCATTTGCCTATTACTCTTTAGACTGAAAAATTGTGATTGTTTATAGTTTGAATAGATACACAGTTCATGGTAGGATGCAGTAGAGTGCAGGTGTTATTGATGAGTTTGAGATGACGGTAATACTTAGGAGTAGTGAAGCCCTGCATGACTTATGTGGCTCATCCCAGCCTAATGCCAATAAATTGTGTCACACCTCGCCTCGGTGTATTTTGTGCATGCTACATATTTTACAGGAAAACTATTTCAGAAAGATGTTAGAGACTTTTTAAGAAATTATTTGTACCATTTTTTGTAGACTGCTTCATGTGAAGGCAGACTGCCAGTTACCAGCACTGTGAGCCTATATGAGCAGAGAAAAATTGTACAAATATGGTTTTAGAAACCTTTACTTGCAGAAAGTATTTTTTTTGTATATAACAAAAGGCAGATTTTAAGACCAGAAGTAGCTTGAAAACCTGAGGCATACAGTGCTTTACTTACTGAAAAGCTGTAAAATCGCAGAATTCTTGTGTTTTTGATGAGCCACAAAAATACTTGGTGGCAAATTTCTCCTCACGAGTGACTGACTGTTCTGTGCACACCTCAAACCAGTGCTTTGTGGATCGGAAATTTTGCGTTTGAAGAAAAACTCTGACTGATTAATATAATTTTTCCTTCTTCAAACACAAATGTCAGCTCTTTGCAGAGCTGAAATTGGGATGTTTGAAGTAAACTGGATAGAGAAGAATGAGGCGCAAAGCCTGCTACCTCCACAGCGTGACTGCCTGCACTCAAAATCCCAGCTGGGACAATAAGTTGAATGCGGGACTTGACGGGTGACATAAAAACATCCCATTAGGTGCCAGCAGTTATGGAGAGAAGAGTCATATGATAGTTGATGAGTGAAAAATCCTACATTTCTGGGGTACTGACCTTGCTTTTAGACTGCATAGTTCATAAGAAGTTGAACTTTAAATAGCTGCCACTTGGATGTGTGAAAAGGTATTTTGTACGTTACTTGGTTCTGTGTCCTTCGAGAATGGTGTGCAGCTGAACAGGTGCAGCCTAAGTTTGAAAGCTGCATCTGTCTTGGATTCACTTCCAGGCTCCAGCCTGTACTGGGTTGGGTCCAGCACCCCCATGGGATCACTTGGAGCTGCAGGACTTCAGCGCTTCTCCAAAAGTCTCGGGGTGCTGACTGCCCCAGCATGGTGTCAGTTGGATATGAATGGTAGAAGAGGGCTTTGCATAGTGAGGAATTTTTAAAACTTCGTTAAATATGGTTATTTTCAAATCATAACTAGAAATAATAATTTTGGGCTCCAAGGCTGCTTCCTTCTACATGCCATCAGAAACATTTGTCTCACTTCGGAGGGTGTGTGTGGAAATGCATTTCAGACACTTTAGATTAATAAATTAAACCATGACAAAGTTTTAAAACGTAAAAAACATTCCCAACAATAACAGGTAGTGACATAAGCCAAGAAATATGCCAACGGCCTTATAGCTTTCTTCCCATTGCTTCAGCGAGGATTGAGTGAGGCCAAAAAGCAAGATATGTTGCTTTAAACCCTGATCCTTGTGGAGAGGCAATCCCAGCCCTTTAATCTCTCTCTCCCCAGCCAAGGGGATTCTGTGTTGTCTGTGCTGCAGCTCCCGAGTGCAGAGGCTTCTCCCTGGCCTCAGAGCTGGAGAGCTGGGTGGATACTTTGGGTGCTCCCGAGATAAAGTTCAGAGGCACAAAGGAGAGCGGGAAGAGGGACCCTGGCTGGGACAGGGCCCAGGTCCCCCTGTGGTCCCCCTTGGTGTGCTCATGCCAAAGCACAGCTGTGACATTGGCAGGCAGGCATTTGAAGAATAATAATAATTCTGCAGATCAAAGCAGCTCTTCTTCAGACAATTACAGTAAAATTGAAGCTCTTCTCCAAGAGAAACGTGTGCCCTTGTTGTGGTTTTCTTTTTTTGCCCTCCTTTTCTTTCTCTTCTTTTCCCCCCACCCCCCTTTTTTTTTCTTTTCTTTTTTTTTTTATCCTTTATGAGCAAATTGCTTTTTCAGGGCTATAGAAAGAGCCGATTGGAAGCTGAAATCCTCCCTCTCTGCCCAGGGGTGGGATTCCCAGGGTTAGACATGTAACATCTGAAGGGTGATTTTTTTTAAAATTGATATCCAAGAATAAAAGAGAGAATAGTAGGAGAAGCTGATCAGGAATGAATAAAGTCTCCTTTTAAGCTGAAATAACCTTCCCCCCCCCAATTTTCCCTCCAGAAAAGCCGGACTGTAATTGCTTGCAATCACTCGGCACAAATTGTCTGCGCGTATTTGCTTTTTAATTTTGTATAATCTGGTCCATTTCGCTCTTTCTGCCTTTGAGCTTAACCTCTCTCTTTCTCTCCCTCCTTCTCTCTCATACATGCCTTCCCTTTCTCTCTTGCTTTAATTCTTCGATGCCACTAAAAAAAATGTTACTAATTCACAGTGATATTTGATGGCTTTTTCTAAGGAAAGGCACTTAGGAAAAATAAAAGAGACTGAGTGGACATGTGCTGCAACTGGTGAGATTTCATTGTTCTTTTATAGTGTTTGTTTATTTGTATATTTATTTCATTTCTGTTTCCTTAAGACACAGAAAGCTCGTTTAATACATCCACAGGATGTCTTTCCCTGCTCTCCAACAGAGCTGAGAACAGGAATCCTGTACACCCCACCTGACGACGATATGCACTAGCTGAACAGGCTATATGATTCCATCATGTTCTGTGTCTGAATTTCTCAGCATAGGCTTTACTGCTGTGCTATCAGGGAGCCCCAGGGGTTCAACCATAATTAACATTCTTCCAGGTGATCTTGGTGCTTAGTAAATAATGCTTCTGGGATTCAGTGTTTAGAATTTAAAGTTCTCATTTAGATTTCGCATTCAGATTTTCTTCAAGCAGATGCTTGTGGAAGCCACTCTGTCAAGGGCTGGCACAATATCTGAGGAAAAGCCTGGCTGATGTTCTGGAAAAAAAATCTTATATGTTAGAAATGGTATCGAAGGTGCTGGGAATGAAAAAGCAGAGATTTCATCTGAGAATAGTTTCTCATCATTAATACTTCATTTACAGGGAACTCCGTATAGCTTCAGTGGCATATCAGCACCCGGCTTGAGATCAAAGGGATGAAAACCCTCTACCCCATTGCAATTTTTGGATTTTATTTTTGCAGCAGCTGATGGACTTCGCGCACTTTGGCAGCTCTTTCTCCAGCTCCACGGCCACTGTGTTGTGCTGGTCTAGCACTGATGCTCCCTGTTCTCCGTCCATGCCCCGGGCTGGTGCAGGGAGCATCAGTGTGCCCTGTAGTGTCTTGTGGACATCTCAACCCAAGTCATCTGTTCCTGTTGCTGCTCCCGCCGTGGCTCCCAAAGCATATAGCATAGTGTTGTGGCGTAACAGGCATGCTTCTCTTGCCTAGCAGAATCTGAGAAGTCCAGACTGGGACTTCTGTGGGTGATAAGCTATAATGTTTTATTTTGGAATCCCTGGTTCAGTTGTGGTGTTTTGGTTTTGGGGGTTGTTGGGGTTGGGTTTTTTTTCTTGTTGTTATTTTTTTTCCTGGCCATGTTGTTTGGGGCTCGGTTTTTTGTTTTTGTTAAACAACAAAAATGCTTTGTAAGTCTTACCCATTAATAGAATATTCTGTGTTTTCTCACAAGTTTAACTTTTCTTCTTGCTTGGCTTAAACCACAACAAATCTCAGATACATTCACCCCATTCAGATTTTGGTTGTAGTTTGTATGTTATGGGTTTTTTTCTGTTATTACTAAAAATGGTCTGAATTGTTGTACTTCAAAGGCAACATTAAGGGTTTATTTTCTTTTTAAAGGACTTCTTATGAGTAGTGCTAGTCATGAGCAGAGATATTTGTATGAACAAGTCCTCTGGTCTTACAGAACAACTTTCAAACATGCTCTGTGTGGCACCACAATGTCACAGGAGGTATCGGGACCCGTCAGAAGTCACATTCCTGTTGTTCTTCTACTAAAAGGTCCTATTTTCTGCATATGAGAATTTAGCTTCCTATTAGAAGTCACTCTGTGGTGGATGCCACAGCAAGCTCAGGCCCTGATTTCTCTTGAGATTTCTCCCACAGGTAAATAACTTTTTTTTTTCCACTCATCATGTCTTTAAAGGGAAAAAAGGAAAATTCCTATGGCTGCGTAGAGAAACCTGAAAAGGGTCTGGATTCCATTCTTCAAGCTGTAGAGGGACCAAGGAGACAGGCAGGCACTGGCCTTCACTGTAAGTAAATTAAAAAAGAAAAGACAGCCTTACCCTAAGAACAAACAGTTGCCAATTCCCAGCAAACAAACCTGTAGGAAAAAATAGTGCAATTTAAAAAGGAAAATTCCATGTATATTTTTCTTGATGTCTTTTGGGTTTGTTTGTAACAGATTTATAATGCTTGTATTATTCAGCTTTCCATTTGAAATTCTAATGAACCTTTTGAATGGACTGGTGCAGGCTAGGAAGTAAAGAGCATAAAATAATTTCATTGACTTATGATTTTCTGCTGACTTTTTCATTGTCATCCCATATCTTCATTGTCTGTCACCATACCATTCCAGGAATGTCCTCGGTTGCCTGCTTGATAGTGCATTGGAATATAGGAAACTGTATGAATTGCAGATGACTTGGTAATTTATTCAGATGGGGTCTGTCATCTTTAGGTAGTAGGAAAGACAGCTTTAAATACATGTTGTGAGTGGATTTGAGATTATACAAGTTTTCTTCTGACTTTCTTCCTAGATCATGAAGAAGCATGTTTTCCCTCTGACTCATGGTGTCTTTCTTAATGGCAGAGACTTGCTCTGGAGGGTTTCAAATTTAGCCAGAACTGGCTTAAAAAATAAGAACGCCTGATCAAGCAACATCTTGAATCTATTACGTATCAACAGTGAATGCATCGACTTCCATTGAAACACATTCAGAAGTTTATAGCAGTTGGATTTTTTTAGTCTAACATTATGCTTTTAAGTAAGACCTTAGTGGGAAGAATAGCATCTCTTTGATGGACCCCAGGATTTTGGGACTAAACACCCACAGTTTTAGTTGGTTAATGATAAAGGTATTATGCTCAGTTCCAGATAACTCTCATCCAATCACTGTATAAGGTTTTTGATAGTTGGGACCTTTTTATTCCCTTGAACTGTCTCTTCACAATAGATATTTCAGGGTCTTTCAACCAGTTAGGAAAGTTCATTATATTTTTAATACAATGTAAAAAAAATTAAAATAATGATTTGATATACAGGCATTGATGAAAGATGTATTTTTAAAGTAGTAAATTAAAATCTCATTAATATTTCAGTGAGAATATTTTGTGCTTATCTGTTTCATCTCTATTTTTGACCTATGGCTTGGAGTTCACAGCATGAAGGAGATGGTGAAATCTGTTCACCATAAAATGTTAATTATAAGTAAATTACAGCACAAACGTTCAATCAGCCACATTAATTCTACATAAAGTGAATTATTGTAGCAGAAAATTTTAAAATGTGACTGAATTTTATAATCTGCATCTTCCATTTTCTACCTTTACTCTTATTGCTGTGCTGTTCTTCTCCAGCATGGCTGAGCTCTGAGCACTGATGGTAAGTGCTTTCTGCTTAGATTATGTTAAAAATGAAAGAGCACAATTTGATCCATTTGTTTGCAGCCTACAAATGTCTCTTAAATACAGAAAGTTTCATTTGCCTAGGAGGAAAAGACAATACCATGTGAAGGGTTCAAAACGCAGGAGCTGTGATTGGGAGCGTGGAGATGTGCAGGTCCTGGTCACCCCCTGGGAAGGGTGGATGCCAGTCGTGCCAGCAGTGGTGTCACGGCAGCCTGTCCCCTGTGCAAACTGGTGTTGGAGTGATCGCAGTGCTATGTGCGTGTCCAGGACACTGCATTCACTTTTAATCCTCTATTAATTTTGACAAGCAAGCAAAAGGCACAGCTGAATCTCCCTGTGCTTTGAAAATTTAGGTAGAGGTCTTGCTGGCCTCCTGACCCCTGAGGAAGAAAGGCTTCATTTTAGTGGTATGTAATGTAGCTGCCTTTGTAAATCCCAACATTGCACCATGTTATGAAAGAATTTGTGCCGAGATGCAGAGTGCAAGAAATGCTTCACATGCTCTCTAGGGATGACTGTGGGGACAGACCTGAGAGACCATCAGGGCTCTCTGTCTCACCAGTGAAGCTGAAAACAAGAAAATCTTGTTTGAGTAGTTTTATTCTGGTGTTTCAGGTAAAAGGTCCATGTAGTGAAAAAATAAGTGGGTTAGGTTTTACCTATACTTCGTGGTGTGTCTGGGAAAGCAAGAAAGAAAAGTGAGTGTTTATTGTGCAAGTGGACCAAGTTTAGAGACTCTGGATATTGCTCTAACCGTCTTCTCTTCATTGAGGTGTTTCCTGAGTCAGAAAGTCAGGTGTTGTTGCAAATTGCCATCTTGACTCTGAAATTGTGTCAAGCATTGCCTGTTGGATTGGGTTCGCATTTGACTTTTTCTTAAACCTTTGTATAATGACATCTAGACAATTTCTTAAACGCTGAGATGGTGACATGGTACGTTCCCACTGCTCTTTGGGAAAAAGGTCTTCAGCTCAAGTCCGAAGAAAAATTTCAAAATGCTTTGTAAGGCACAGTTAAAAAATGGGTTACAGCAGCAAGGAATCAGTGTTCTCACACAAGTTTATAGAACGCTTTTACTCATTAGAAGAAAACTGCCTATTTGCCACTCGTAAGTGGTTTATAGACTAAGTACTTCCTAGTTGTTAGGTGAGAAATCTGCTCAGATCAGTGCATAAAGCTGAATAATTTTGTTTGCCAAGTGATCTTTCCTGAAACAGCCACACATCAGTGCAAGATACTCCATTTTGATAACTTTGTTCAATTTTTCTCTGATGTCAAACATTGATTTTTCATCTCAATTAAAAAACCCAAAAAAACTAAAGAAACAAACCACCTCCCCAAGCTGGTCCACAAAGCCTGTCAATGGCTGCTGTGTACCTCAGTGCTTTCTGAATCTGGCTGTACTCAGGTTATTTGAACTCTGATTTTGCCATTGACTGTGGTTTGTTGTAAGCATACACTTGGCTTTTCTTACATGCACTGGCCTTTCTAAGTAAGGGGATGTGGGGACTTGTATTCACTGAAATCCGCGAATATGTTTTCCAAAACCTATAGCACTGTGTGGCAATTTAAAATGTTTTAATTGTCATAAAATATCACAAAAAATGGGAATCCTGACATTTGTAAGAAAGGAAGACCAGTTCCTCTGTAAAAGTAAGTGTGTGTCCCAGGGAGGAAGGGGAGCAGGAGACATTTCCAATTTGCTAATAGCAGCTCTGATGATCTGCGAGGGTAGGCAGGAACTGGTGATCCCATGGCACAGTGAGATGACCTCCAGGATTAAAACATATGAGAGGGAAGAGTTAGAAAGCTGATTCCATCAGGTGGGAAGGAGTGAACCTGAATCTTAAACTGAATCTCACAGCCACGGCGTCGGCTGCCTGAGCATGTGGAGTGGTTACAGATTTTGTAACTCATCCTTTGATTTGTGCCTCCAGTGCTCACAGCCCATACTGCCAGGGTGATGCCACACGGGTTCTTGAAAATGGCACTCCATGGCTCTAAGGTGTCATTCTTCCACATACATGAATCACTTGCCACCAGCATGAAATGTGGGCTCCAGAAAATGTATATGTGAGTCACTAAGATTTGCACTGCTAAATGCTGCAAAGGGTTTTGGGAGAAAGCTCTCAACACTTACTGGGAAATGAAGGACTTGCTTTTGTGGTAAGAGTTGATGAGAAAGCTAAATGAAATCCAGAAATCTAGCCAAAATAATTTGTAAAAAAGAAAGTTGTTATCAGAAATTTTATTTGCATATATATACAAAATAGGTAGAACTGTGGCTGTGGTACATGCATTGGACTGATGTGACTGACAACCATGATAGCCAGATCTCCCACTGCTTTGTACAAGCACCTGGGGCAGACTCTGTACCTCCAGGTCTGTGGTGACGTTCTGCATCCTCTGCCTTCACCATTTGAAGTGCTGTTCTCACAACTGTCTGTGCACCCTCGCTTACTTTCTTGGCTCTGTTCTGACAGGCTGTGTAGGCATGAGGAACTTCTTTCTCTTACAGATGCGATGTGATACAGTGGCTCTTCCAGATTATTCTGTACCCAGGCAGCTCAATGTATGTTTGCATATGTGAGCTCTGTTGGCTAGCTATACTGGAAAAACAGCGTCTGCTGTATGGACTCATCTCATCAATTGGTGCAGTGCCCTACCTTACAAAAAGTCATCCAGCTAACAGCATTTAGGCTACAACAGATGTAAGTCAAATGTTGCTCAAAAGACACAGGGAAGTGAAAGACAGTGTGAGAAAAACAAATTGTCACAGGAACCTGAGAGGTCACACGTGCATGGAACCTGCGCTAGCAGACCTATTTTGAAGTATCTGAGATGTGCTCAACATTTACCCATTTAGAGGCACTGTATTATGAGGAGACTTGATACAGAAAGACTTCTCCTAGCTGCGCGTGCTTTTCATGGTTTTTGTCAGGGCACATCATAGTTAAATGATTTTCATCTAGTAATTTTGATTTGAAAGCAAGAGTTTTGTTAAGTCTCAGTCAGCTGCCTTCATCAGCTAATCATAAACATGTATTTGTCTATTCTTCCCTTTTCTCAGGTTCCATGCAGCTGGTTGCTGCTGACATAGATTATGTACCATGCAAAAAGATGGATTTCAGCACAGACAAGAGGTATCTGGGCACGGTGTCATCTTAAAGACAGATTCATCAGTATGTTAAAAGAAGGAGATGTGATCAGTAAAGCCCCTCAAAATGGAAAAATATAGGGGAGAAGAAGTGTGAGGCATAGTGGCTGCTAAGAGCCCTTGTTTTCCAGTAAGCAGCATGATTGGCAGCAGAAATAAACACTAGCGGGAAGCTTGTGTATCAATCTAATTGTATAATTGCAGGTTGCTTTCTGCCTGGTTTGATGTGCAGATTGTAGTAATGTGTAGTGTCTCTTTGGTAATTTGCTATTAAATTCAACACTAGGAAGTAGTTTGGTTGCTTCCTGTACAGATACCTGATGTCTGCAGGAGCTGACAGCACAACCCATGCCCACCTGCTGGGGCTCTTCGTCATATTTTTGCTTATATGGTTTTCCAAGTTTTTTCAGGAAATGGCAGAAGGTGAGTTAGATGTAAAGGTCAAAATGTAATAACTCATTACACAGTTTTGTAAAAGTCACTGCCAAGAGCTGAGACCAATCTTTAATTATTCCCTCTGAACTTGTACAAAATATTGTTTTATATATATATTGTAATCAGTACACTGGAAACAATCTGTCTGAACACCTGCACTGGCTGTCCTCAGAGCAACCAGTGGGTCCCTGAGCAGGAGTGGAAGAATGGTGTTCAGTGAAACTCCTACAGGAAAAATCCTCAGGGTAGGAAAAATGTCAAATATTACCTTTGAGGATGGGTGTAGAACAAACCCACGAAGGAAGGAAGCTGCTTCTTACTGGGAGAATTGGAGAAGGTTTAACCCTATAGGGTCATATGTCCATATTCCTCATTCTGCTTTCTTAGTAACTTGGCAGTATCTAATGTTCTAATGCTTGTTACAATTAATCAGCAGGTTTTCCAGTGCAAATACCCCATCCCTATTCCATGGTGATAGATTGATCTCTGGCTGACGACACTATAATTCCAAACCAGAAGTACATCAGCTTTATCTTGGAGCACTAATGTCTGTTACAGAATGACAAAGATTGACTTTTCTAATTGCTCAAAGGATCTTCCCAACCATTTTGCTTCCTCTGTGCCAGTTGCTTTTTGTATGACTGTGTTTGCACCTTTTGTCTTTTTCTTTGTTGTGGTTGGCAAACCACTTTTAAAAGCCAAAGCCATCATGTATTAGTTGCTGTGACTTGCATGAACACAGTTTTTGACAAATTCTGCTAAAAACATCCTTTGGAAGACAATTCTAGATAGATATTACCAGGTCACGAGCTTTTACATTCAGATGAATATGTTCTTCTGCACCAGTGGGCTTACACCATTAATTCAGGGTATAGTTTCAGCAACAATAGCTAACACATTTTGGGGAAGGTTGCAATAGTTCAGCTGTACCGTGCCTTGCCGAGCTTCACCCTGACAGGAATGCATCGTGGGCATTCACCTCATCCCCACCGCTGTAGCACAGACAGAGAGAGGTAGCACATCTAAATTGCTAAAAAAAAGGAGAACATCAATCTATAGACAGTTTCCTACCTAGGAAGGTAGGAGCTACATGAGGCATCTGCAAGTCACACTGTTTAATGAACACCTAGAAAACACCCAGGTATCATTCTGGGGGACAGATTTTGATTTCAATAGAGTGGAGTAGAAGAGGATGTATTTTGCACATAGCTGAACAGGAATAGGAATGAAATACAGGATTCTGCATGCATTTGTGACTAAAGCATATGGCCTGATGTTATAGGGAATGGCTATCCTGTAGGATCTGATAAAGTAACAAACTGACACGGGTATATTTGAGCCATTCTGTGGGAATTAATGCTGAATTATCATCTTCCCAGAACTGACTTGACAAGTTGAAGTTCCAGATACTTTCTTTCAAGCAGTATCTAATTTTAGATCAAATTTGATAAAATGCTAGCAACTTACTGTATTTGGTGTCTAGGTTCCATACTTTTATGTATAGGTTATAGTCTAATCTAGCCACAGTACTATCTATTAAATAACTCTAAATGAATAGATATTTAAAGTGGAAAAAAAATCATGTTCCTGAGCTCTAGGGAATATAAGAAGACAAAAAGCTGCTTTCCCCTATATTTCATGAACTCTATGGGGAAAACAGTACTTAGATCATTATTTTTGCCCCTATGTATGTCACAGTGTTGAAATGCTGATTATATAATTATTATTTTTGTTTTCTTGTGTTGAAAATTCATAGTGGACTGACAGGCAGACAGGAATACAATGCACGTGGTGTTTCCTTGCATACAGATAGTTGCTATCTATTGACCATTGGTCTTGATAGAGCTGCAGAGGCTTGGTGAAGCACTGGTCCTGCTCTAGATGTGGCATCTTTTCCATTGTGTGAATTGGTGTCTAAAGACCCGACACCTGTACGAGTTGGGGCTTTCTTCCTCCCTCAGCAGTGCCTTGACATAACCTCAGTGCCCTTCTGTCCCGCCTTGCTCAGACACTGATTGCATCCCCAAAACTTAACCTCTGGACTCCCAGGGGTTATGCTCAAGCCAAAGATCACTGAGCTTTTAAAGATCAAGAGAATGTCAGTGAGGAGGGATGGCTTGCATTCAGACCTACGATAAGCTTTAGACACTCATTAGTCCTAACTGAATGCCTGAAAATAACGTGCAGAATTTCAGCTTAGTCAACAGCAGTGAAAGACCGTTACTGCATTCAGATCACCTTGAAATGTCTCCTGCTTGCTGGGACTAGCAATTGGCATTATCTAGAAGGAAAACCCCTCTGTCTAACGTTCCCACGAGGGCAGCTGTGTCCTCACTCCTGCAAACAGAAACCGTTCTTGGCAAGTGGACCTTTAATTAGGAGCCTCCCTGAAACTAGCCAGGTTGGGCTTTAGTAGCCATGAGACGCCCTCGCAAATGTGTTAGAAATCATGCTAGGAAAGAGGCTTGATTTCTGGGACATGTCACCAGGCTGCTGTCTCACTTTGTATGTCCTCGCGTGCACGCGTTTTTAATACAGTTGCACTTTGTCTACCTGGAATATGCAAATCATATTCAAATGAGATCTCAGCATTCAGACTGTCAGCACATGCCCCATGGCTTCCCTCCAGCAAGTGACTAATGGGAACATGTGTTCTTTCTATTTTTGTGAAGCTGGGGGAATAAAGGAAGGAGGGCCCGAGCTATCGGCATTAAAACGTAGCTTCTCTTTCCCAAGGTCTTTTTGCCGTTGCAGGAACACGGCAGGATTGCCGCCCGCCTGCCTGCGATTGCTTTCCGGTGCTGGGGCTGTGCCGGGGCCAGTGTGGCACTGGCAGACAGCTGAGGGAACTGCTCTGGTGTGGGGGAACGCTGCGGGTGCTGCTGGTGTTTCCAGGATGTGGCGCTCAGACAAGCAGTGCAGTGCAGAGTGTCGAAACTTTTCTTTGATAGTGTAGGTCATTTTCTTTCTTTTTCCCCAGTCCATTTTATTCACAATTATACGTATCACTATATTTGTTAATGTTCCTATGGCAACAGCTGTAACCGCTAACATAGAAATGTAATGTCAGGAAACTATTTAATGCTTCTGTGGATGACTTAATGTGATTTAACCCTCCGGTGTAAGAAGAAATCAGCCTCATCTAGTCCTGGGCTCTGGCTCCTGGCTCCTGGGTGGAACCAGCCTGGCTTTGTGCACTTTGGACTTTCCACTGCTTCAGAGGGTTTACTTGTGTCCCTCAACCTCCATCCTTCCCAGAGCAGGACATTGCCTTCTGTTGATTCTGAAAGTTGTTCAGCAATATACATTAAAATAATAGCATGTGATTAACACACATCTGCCATTCCCAGACAACTAAACCAAATGCTGAAGGCTCAGATACTACTGAACTCAGACAACTGAAATTCCTGATCCCTCTTTAGGCCTTCTCCTGTCATGTATAGTGTATATAGGGACAAGCACGTGTCCTACAGAAAATGTTGTTCCTTGAAAAGTAATAGCCAGGGGGATGTCACAGTCTGCTCTCCAGATGTGTTCAGGACAGTGGCAACCTGGGCTGGGGCAGCCATGGCTGTGGCTCCTGTCCCTCTGCTATCCTGTCACATACAATCTGTCCTGTGCAATGGGCAGGATTTGGTCCTATGGAAAAATAGTATCATGAGATAATAAGAAGTAGTGAGTTTGTATAGGTTAAAGGGCATGAGAGGGGTCATGGGCACCATATCCAAGAGGAAGACTTTCCTTCGCAGGCTGCAGCTCAGTGGCAAAGTGATGATACCTTATTATTGACTTTGTTACCTGTTTACATGGCTCAAGCAAATCAAGGTCTTGCTCTGATACTGAGAGACTTAGAGAATCAGATTCATTATTGTCCAAATACTGGTCTAAGCCATCCTCCAGGGCTGCTCTGAGTCCGTGGTTTAATGGAGAGTTACACTGCCACTCTGCAAACAAGGCCACGCTTTAAATATACTCATTTGGGATATTCTGCTTCCAAATATTAATGTTTTCAAAGCAGGGTGCTCTCCCACCTCTCCCTGAGATACAGATCTCCAAGTCTTATGAAATGTGCAGAAGGACAGAAGCTGGCCTACCTCATTTGCCAGCTTAAAGCATGACTGAGGTGTTTCCTTTTGCTTTTAGTAAGATCGTCAGCACTCCTTTCTGCTCTGAATTGAGTAGAGGAGTGTGATTTAAGCAGCCAGAATAGGAATCTCACTCTTCTTAATTAGCACTAATGCAGTGAAGGTTGTTTTCTGGCCATGGCAGAGGGGAATGGTAATTAATCTGGCAGAGAGACAGACGGAGAGTTCAAGGCCAGCATGTGCGCCTCCGACCCCAGGTCAGTGCCGGGGGGCAGCAGACGGAGGCAGCGGGCATCTGGGACACAAAGCTAGTTCCCACGGGATGGACAAAGCTCCAGTGGTGTCTCTCAGCTTCCCTGCCTGGCTCCACACCTACAGCAAGGACAGTCCTTTCCCTGCCCCAGCGTGACCAGCCTTTCTACACCCCAATTTAGGTGCTTTTGTGTTCTAAGGAACAACTTCCATTGCACCTCTCAACGCGGCCTCGTGGTTGAGTCTTTCTTGGCACATGTTGGCTGCTGCTGGCTCCCATCAGGTCATTGTTGGCAAAGCCAGGACGAGAGGAAATTCCCACAGGGAAGTTCCACATCTACACAGGCCACTGCTCAGCACCATGCAGAAGCTGCCAGAGGCAAACCAGGGGTGAGCGAAACCTCTGTGTGGTCACACTGACCAGTGCTGCATATACATATGTGCTTCTACATCAGTCTGTATGTTTAGCCGTAGCCTAATGTACAGGCAGAATTAAGAGAGTATCTGAGGTAAGGAAGATCTGAGCAAGGACGTGTTATTTGCATGTGGAGTTATGAAGGACAGGAGATGATAACACAAAGAAATATCTCTAGTAGCAGCACCTGTATTCCCTTTGCAACTGCTTCGGTGTTAGGGGGTTTTCCGTTCAGGACTGCGGTGCTGAGCCTAGAAGCTACCGTGCTTTTGGCGTAGTAACACAGTTCAGAATATTAATTCCTGAACCATTCTTTTGGCATACAGTGTACCCACAAGGTTCTAACACAGAGCGTAAGTGCTCAAAGCACGTTTGATCTCGTGATGGGGTGAGCAGTGACCTCCCCAACACTTGCTTCTCAGCAGAGGCTGCGATACGATTAACCGCAGCCGCCAGGTTGCAGGCAGAGTTGTGTGGGTTGTCGCATGCTCTTACCCCAAAACAGGTTGGCTGGGACCTCCGGGTGCCGCAGTGCCGGCCAGCCAGAACATGCTGCTCATGTTCATTTGGAAGCCCTGCGGTACAGACCTAACGTAATGCCCGGGACAACTCCAAAAGGTTTACTTCATTTAGAAGTTCCTGATTGTGTTGGAAAGTAGAAACCGAGTAATGCCGGGTAAAGGGGGTCTTGAGTTAGTCATATGGTTTGTAAAGACATTGAGACTTGTCATTTCATCTGTGAGAGAAGTCAACCAAACCCCTAAAATGAGATTTCCGTGGGTCCCTGGAAGCTAGATAAACTAGATTTGCTCCTTAAATGTTCTAATAAAAACGGTTTAGCTGAGGAATTGACTTCCTCAATTAAATGGTCTTGAAATCACCTTTTGAAAAGCTGGGTGGTATTTAAAATGTTGGAGAAAAAGCAGTGAGTGGAGTGGACAAGGCTTTTATACATCGGGAGCAGTATTCCTGAAAAGCGGCTTAGTAAACTCTTGTGGGGAAGTGTTATCCTCGACAATGCACTTTTCAATATTTAATGACTGGAGGAAACTGTTTAACAGCAAAAAAGACAGCCTGGGTCCTGAGGTGGTTTATGGATTCCATCACAGAAGCAGGACCAAAGAGGTGATGCTGATCTGGTTCATGTGCTGGGGGCTTGGTCCTGGGAGTTTCTCCACTCCTGCTCCTTCCCTGCTCTTTCTCTTCCCCATGGTGTTAACCCTGAATGAATAAAGCAAATGTTTACACTTTGAATAAAAATAACCTGTGTAAGCATTCACCTTAGGTGGAAGCACTGTTCTCTCTGAAGTGAGTAGCGAATGCTTCTTCCCAACAAGAAAAAGAAACAGTAGGGGATTTGTTTGCACCTTTTCAATCTGCCAGGTCTGGGAGCTGAAGTCTTGCTCACCAAATGAGAAAATGTGTGCAAGGGCTCTTCAGCCCTGCACCCCAAGAAGGGCTGCAACGATGAGCAAAACTCTTGCATTTTGTCTGCTACTGCCCATCAGGGGCTGAGCAGGGACCAGGAGACTCGTGACACCTACGACTGGAGTTAAATTAAGGTCAGAAAGGTGAAATGGCAATATTTTATCCATTAAGAAATCCAAGGCATTTGGATTTGTGCCAGAGCAGCAAATGCTAAATCATCCTATCCCAACTGGGGGATTTATGGCAGAGTTACAAAGATGATAATTTATTTAAGCACTCGTGCTTAGAATTTTTTTCCCCCTGTTGATTCTTATTAGCATGGAATGTTTTACACTTTTTAATAGGTATCACACTGGAAGAGGGAACATTTGCAAAGAAGCATTATCCAAAATACATACAGTGTTTAAGCTAGCTGTTCTCCAGACTTTCAGAAATGTAAACATGTAAAGATAGAGGCAGTGTCTTATGTTTTATTAATCATACATACCTATGAAAACTGTCAATATCTTAGGTTTGGAAATACAAGTAGCAGTTTAAAATCTCTTTTAAAATAAAGCGTGTCATAATACCGATTTGCTACACAAAGCTGACTTTAGGAACAGGCCGCTGTGTGTGGGAGCGATGCTTTTTCTTGCCCCTGTGTGCTGGGTAGAAGCTATCTCTGCTCCATTCAATCTTGCGCTGTTGCCACAGATGTTTTTAATGAAAAATGTTTACGTTAGTGTTTTGTTAGCTCAATTAGAGTTATGTGTATGTGCTGGCGTGTTCTTCATGGTTTGCTATGGCAAGTTTGTGTCGGAATGGTACTTGGAAGCAAAATGACGATGTAGAAAGTGGAGCTAAGCAAAACATTATATGAGCTGTGAGAAAGCCAGGACTCTATCTGTGACTTTAATTGCCTTCTGTTGTCCAAACCAAACAAAAATAAAATGCTGACTGCAGGTGAGAGTGGTGAGCATAGGCAGGTGCTGACCAGGGATTGTATTACGTTGGTTATGTCATGTCATGGACTTGGGGTGAAACTCCCCTGTGCACAGGAGGGCAGGAGGCTCAGGAGCTGTTTGTAAGGCTGGACCAGCTCAGGAAAACATTCGTGTTCAAGAAAGCACTTCAGTACGTGCCTACCTTTGGACTGATCAAGAACACTTCAATGTATGTACAAAGTTCAGCATGTGCTTAAATGTTTGTTCGACTGCTGGGCCCTGAATGATGAGTTTTAGAAAAGAAGAGTGTTGAATTACTCCATATGTACATCTATCTCACCAATAAGAGATGTAAACAGACTAAGTCCAGAGTATAAATAGATTTTAATGGGAAAGTTATGTGCTGCCCTATGACCATGTGTTCTGTTTGCAAAAAGCAGAAACCAAACTTTAAAATAGACTTTTCCCACAGTTTAGCAAATTACTTCATGTGCAGTAGTTTGCAGTGAGCATGCCAAGTGCTTCTCCTTGCTTTAGGCAGCTCCCTCGTAGGTGATAGCTGGGCTTGTAACTCCAGGATTGCAAGCACCATGTGTTGGTAAAAGGCAGCTTTCAAGGAGCAAAAATCTAACATGAAAATTAATGGCAGCTGAGAAGATTTCCAATTTAAACTGAGTCTACACAGTGGATTGATGTGTTGTATATGAACTTCTACTGATGCAGCTTTCAGGTTTTGTGTGCAAATCTAATCCAGCATTTAAACGTTCCTCCTTGCAGAAAACTCAGCGTTAGTTGTTACTGTGAGCTAAGGCTGTGGCTTTAGTTGTTTCAAGCTGAATTAGCATGTAGGTAGTACTTCAGTCATACTGTGCAAGCATCTGCTTTTGAATGAAGTATTACAGATTTAATCTTTATTCAGGTCTTTGTGTGTGAGTCAGTGACATGTTAAGATTGAAAGGTGGCAGGCAGGAAAATTTTGGTTGTTTCTTAATTGGTTGGTATGTCTTTCTCTGCCAATTAGATTTTTTCATTCTCTGCCGTCAAAAATTAGATGAGTAAGAGCATGAAGCAATTTGAGAAAGAAAACAGTCATTCCTAAAATCATACTTAATTTCATTTTGCAACACTTGAATTTTGATTCTAAAAGGACTTCACATGAAATTGGTCTAATGATAGCAGCCCTTTTTCCCACTTCACTCATATCATGCATTGCAACTGGGGCAGCAAATGCTTATCAAGAGTTGAACAGTGGCTGCTGCAGGCGATGCTCCCATCCAGCCTGGGGACTGTGCCCCCTGGCCAGCACCCGGCCTTTGTTTCTGCTCAGGTGGATGTGAGCATGTTGACACATCATGGCTCACACCACTCAGTGAGGAAAATATATTGGGGAAATGACAACTTATTTGTCAGCCAACAGGACATGGAGCTCCACTGACCTCTGGTCTGACCCACAGGAGCCACATTCTGTTGTTTTTTCAACCCCCATTTGCTGGTGGAGAAAAACACTCATGATGTAGAGTGTGACACGGAGTCTTTTTTCATTATCTGCTTTGAAGCTCCTATAGAAAAACTCTGGAATTATTGAAACCACTGAAATTTTCATGGGAGTAATTGCAGCATATGGAATACCAGGGGTTAGAAAGCACAAACCAGCAGCCGGGGACACGTCCCCGCGACCAGGGGCCGCACAGCACCTGCCCTGGCTTCTGGATTTGCCGCATATGTGAGTTGTTGTCATTGCTTTGATTTTGTTACAGTGCTGCTGTTTGGTAATAAAGAAATTTCTGGATTTTGGTTGGTTGGTTTGTTTTTTTTTTTTCAATACTAAGAAAATGTAATATAACATAGCATATAAAATGTGGCTTAGTGAGTGAAAATTCAGTTTCCAGGCTGAGATGCTTGTTAATCTCACTTGTGTGTTTTCTGTACTCTTGGTTGCCTCTGTTCTGAGAAATAAGCCAACATAATTTTGAAGAAAGCCAAGTGGTTAACCTCTGCTAGTGTGCACTGGCAAAATAAAGCCATTTATTTTGAAATTAGTATTTTAGATATGAAAATCCAACCCATTTTAATTCCATCAATTTTAGTATAAAAGCAATCACAGGAATTTCTTCAAATCTAAATTAAAGAGAGAAACAAACAAATCCAAATTAGTACTGTACAATAAAGATAGCCAAAGGATTTCTGCCCCCCCATCCCAACATTCAGCTTCGTTTCAATTTTTAAAATCGGTGCAAGAATCTTTAAGTTTAATTGGAGCAAGAACATTTAGCACTAGAATTAATCAGGTGGAAATGACTGTTAAAATTTGTTTGGGATTGGCACAAAGAAAATGTTAGTTCACTACAAACAAAATCTGCATTTATTGGAAAGCAAGTTAACATTTAATTTAGACTGCAGTATTTTCTACTGAAAGGAGTTCAAGAGAATAATAATTTTGAAATTTAGAACTGAAATACTTCCTCTAGGAAGTGTTGACAGTTTTGTTTCTATATTGAGACCTCTTTTTTGCATGCACTTTTTCCCAAAAGGCTGTTTTTGTAATATTTCTCACACGAAAACCTTCTGTTTTCTAAAGGAAAGTTGTTTTGCTGCTGGATTGCTTAGTCCATCATGACACTGGGCAGCAGCTCCTACATCTGAAGTGTTACTTTCTGGAGGATAGGGCATCTGGTCCAGGTTTGTCCTGCTGTCTCCTGCCTGCTTCCCAGGATGGTGAGTGTGGCACAGGGTCCAGCCCTCGAGCCCTTTGCTGGCTCCTCTCCCTTGTTTCTTTGCACACAGTTGGATCGCTGCTTCCACTGCCAGCATTCAGGAACTGCTGCTGAGGTTCCTCCCCATCCTGCTGGACCTGGTTTGAGGCTCAGCTGAAACTGGTGCTCGGTTTAGTCTCCTTTCCCTGTGAGAATCCTGCTGCAGGATCATTTTCTCTTTGCTTCTATTTTTGATGGTTATCTCCAACAATAGGCTTGTGTTCCTCTGTCTGTTCCAGCCTGACACAGTGTAATGCAGCAGTGCCTAGGGGGGCTTGAAAAGAGCAGTCCCTATTTTTTTTCTTTTCTTTTTTTTCTTTTCTTTTTTTTTTTTTTTTTGGCAGAGGCCAAATTCCTTCACCCAGGCAGAAAGATTGTCTGCGCTTTACTGGCTTTTACTTTTTGAGAGAGCGTTTTCCATCCGTTCGCGGCTTTCCTGCGTAGCGAGTCTCCCATTCGGAGGAGAAGGGTGCATTTTGCGCGTCTGCCTTTTTGTTTTGCCTAAGCCTCTGGGACTCATAGGAGGGGGAGGAATTGATAAAAGCAAAGCATTTTGCCATAAAAAGAAACTAAGAGGGCAATGGAAGGCCATTTGTGTAATTCCCCAGGCTGTGTCTCTTTGAAAATGAAGGTCTGGCAGAGTCTGCATAACCCGCTGACTTTGGATCTTCCTTTATACTTTAGCATGTGCAATATGCTCTTGTATATGAATTAAAGATTAAAGGCAACTTAACCTGTATTTTTCTTTTTTTGCAACATTCTTTGGTAGCGAAATGGTGAAGCGACATTTCTGATCAAAACAAAGGGGAGAGGGTGTGTATGTGAGAATGTAGGGCAAACACCCAACAGTTTACACACCTCCCGGACCAAAGCTGCCATCTCACCATGTCCAGACAATGGGAAAAGGCCTTGCAGGCCTGTAATAATTGTTAGCATTTCAACAGGGCTCTTTCTGGTGGATCCAGCGCTGGTTTATGACTCTCAGTGGTTTGTGCGCAGGGAGGTGGGTGCCTGCGGCTGCACCTGGGACGTGTGCTGCAGAGTGGTGACACTTTGACTGCCATGGGACAGTTCAGGTGCGCTTTGCACCCGAATACATAGTCAGGGTTTGCATTCAAAAGCAATGTCTGGGCATGGCTGCCTGTATTCTGCCACTTCCCCAGGTGAGCAATGAAAGTTGCATCACCTGCCAAGAGGCATCCTTCTTGAGCTGCGGTGAGAAATACCCCTGTTTCCATTAAGGCTACAAAGCAATGGGGTTAGCATGTCAGTAGGGAGAAAATGGCTTCACAGTGGAAGAATTTGTTCTGGAAGCTCCTCTGATACTCTTCCATTAACTGTAGAGTGGGTACTGGAATGGTAAAATATTTCTTTTGGGGCTTTTTATTTTGTTAATCTAGCCAAGCAATAGGAACGACTCAGGAAACCTTAATTAACAAACTAACAAGGAAAGAGAGGAAGCTATTTAGATTATTTAGCCATTGAGGATTTAGATTGTTTCAGATTTGGCTGAATCAGAAGCTGGGTGCAGTAGAAAAGCACAAAAGGAGCAGACAGCTAGCATCACCAGGCTAAATGGAATGGTGAGTCTTCATCTAGTAGCATAGCTCAAGAAGAGGTGTAGAGTGTGCAGAAGCAGAAACTGCTGTCTGGAATAAGAAATCTCCCACTGAAGCCAGACAACAGGTCACAGCATGGGAATCCTTTGTAGGCTGCCATGTGAGACATGAGCAAAACCAAATGGTTTGGAGCATCCCTCCCCACAGGGCTAAGAGCATAAGGCTCCATGTGCTTGCGTGGTGCAGCAGCACCTTGGTGTGTCGAGTATTCTAGTCACCATAGTACTGAAGGGTATTGACAAGCCAGGATGAGATTAGAGAAGAGCAACAAAAAAGATTAAGGGACTGGTGTGATTGATTTATGAGAAAAGATTAAAAAGCTAAATATGTATAGTTTGGGGAGGAGATGAGTACCAGAAGGCATGATAACTGTCTACAACTGTTTGATGATCTCAACATAAAGGGCCTGATCCTGCAGACTTCACTTTCATTATGTCCCTGGAGAATCAATAGTTATTGGGTATAGTGTTTGCAGGACTGAGCCCCAATACCCAACTAAAATTGGTTACGATAATATATATACATATATGGGGAAGCATGTGAAGTAATTTGAATATCAGCAAGAAATTTCTAACACTGATATGCTGAAATTTTACAATTCTTCAAAAATGGAAGATATTAAATCCTTCAGCCATGATGTTTAATCTGAAAAACGTACTTGACAGCGAGGAAAATGATACACAATAGTAGAGGGACAGCGTGGGTTTCCTCCATCAGGTGGTTCCTTCTTTAGGTGCTCTGATTCTCCAGATCAGAGCCAAGAATCTGCATGAACCAGAGCAGAAATTTGCTGCCAGGCTTTCTCTTTGGGTTGTCTTTTCTGGGGGATCAGGAGTTGAAGAGTGGTTGGGATTGTTTTCGGGTTTTTTTTGTGTTCCAGGGTTTTTTGTACTCCATAGTGATAAGTGGTTATAATGTTTGGTAATACAATACTGGATGAAAAACTCCTAGTTGCTGACAGGGATTATTGGCTATTTAAACAACAGGATTAGTTTCACTTATGGTACTTTTGAACTTTGGCCTGGCATCTGCAGATTCAGAAGATGAATGCGTGGCTGGAACACCTTTAGATCAGGTAGTGAAATTTCATGTTTCTCCACCACTGCCTCCTGTTTGGAGGCTTTTTTTGGTTTTCTCTTCCTTCTGCTTCTCTCCTTTCTCCTTCCTTTTCTGATTTTCTTTACCTGGTGGTATTCCCAGCTGTTACCCTGAAACTGACATTCCAAACAGGGGCAACTTCTAAGCTACCACTCAACCTTCTCTTAGCTGGGAGAGAGAATTTTTTTCCTTCCATGCGTTCAACAGTCCAGCTATTTCCCTTCATTTCAAAGAGACTCCAGCTAAACATAAATCTGTCTCCATCTGTGACAGCCCACAGTCATCTGTTTACCAAAATAAACTTTAAGCATATATTGAAAAATAATTTCTATTGAAATATGCATCCCTGTGGCATTCAAGCTTGGTATTTAATGCCTTTTTTATGGTTAATAATGCATCAAAAGCATTTCTAGTCTTGAGCTGTCATTACATCACATACATGATGTGCCGGATGCGTTTAATTGACTCAAAAACTTGGAGTCAGTTTTTATTTTAAAAAATACTAATATATGATTACCGAGCCCTACTTCTCCTGGTCTGTGTCTTACAGATTTTCTGCTGGTGTAGCATGGTCCATTTACAATGCTTACAGAAATCTTCGCTCTGACTAGATGGAGGGAGTTCACACATAACAAAAGCTGTTTCTTAGAAGCATTTTCCTGAAGAAGAGTTTGCTTCTTTTTGATTTTTGCAGTGTAAAAGCAAGTCAAGTCAGGAGGAAGATATTATCAGACCTGGCACATGCTTAAATTGGAAGACCATTGGTCTGAGACCAAAATAGATGGTTCTACCCCATGGGAATTTTTTGCTCTCACAGACAACATAAGAGTTACCGGGTATGTTGCTGCCAGGACCTCTGTACTTACATGCACATCTGCATACTGAGGAGGGTAAATGTCACTCGGATTGATTTCAGTTTGTGCAGGCTGGGGCCATTTGTCCATGGGCTCATGGAAAACGTAATGTATGAATTCTGGGTTGAGATTTTATTCCTGAAAAAACCCTGCTGAAGTAAAAACTTTCCTGTATGAATGTGATGTCATGAACCAATAAATGAACAATAAAATGGTGTAGAATTCTCCAGCAAAGTTGTTATCAAACATGTTTAGGGATAGTAGCAGATCCTAAGTGCCTGTAGGGCTTGCCATATGCAGAGTTCATGTTGTTCATGTCTTGTGCACGTGCAGAGGTAGCCGTGAATCATGCCCTGAAGAGAAAATGTGAAAAATCTACAGCAAGGCAAACGTAAATGCTTTTATCCACATACTTGTTCACAAGTTCTCAAAATTTACTATGTCCAGATATGTTTCCTTCATGCCATTTTCATGCCTTATATTTCAGTTCACTTTTTAATGTTGCTGGCTCTGTTCTGCTCTTTCATATTCTGAAAGACACTGCTTCCCTTGCTTCCTTTCCTTCCCTTCTTATGGATTGTATTTAGGTACTGTGTTCTTATCCCTCCAGCTTTCACAAGTCAGATTGCCAGTGGAGTGCCAGTGCTGTACCTCCTAGACAGTCTTGTAATGTGAAAGGATTCTCCTCTGCAGCTTTTAAACTATATTCTGTATCTTTTTGCTTCATCTCTTCGCTGGAATAATTTGCTTCTAAGTTGCCAGTGTATTTTCCTTTGAGTATCTTTTGCTGGGGTTTTTTTTCTACTTTTGTCTTTCAAGTTTCTGTTAAGCCTTCTAAAATACTTTTTGACTGAATAGTAGTGCTTAAAATCCTGTGATTATATTCCAGTAGAGGCACATGAAGGTTGTGAAAAGGCTCAGATTTTAGAAGGACTGAGGTAGTCATCTGATAAGAGGATGTGAATGTAGTTTTGGAGATGTGACTTGGTCTTATTTGCAGGAATCATTTTGTTAATACAGGTTAAACTGAGTGCTCAGGGGATGTCTCTTTGTTCCCTCCTCATGTATAATGTGACCTGTGATTGAGGCAGGTACGTTGGAATCCCCTCATGTTCTTCTCACTGTCACTTTTTTCACCAGCCAGGGCAAATGCTGTTCCCTACAAACTCAGATCAATGCAGACTTGAACATTTTGTTTCTTCATGATAACTCTGTTAGGTAGATGATATCACACTTTTTAGCTGTGTTTCTAAACTCTGTATTCCAGGTATAGCTCAAGATTGAAGTCTACTAGGTTTTTTTTTAAATACTCAGATTTTAACTGACAAAAAAAAGAGGCAATTCACTAAGCTTCCTTCTTTCTTTCCTTCAGTTTTCCCCTACTTCTTTACTTGACTGTCTTGGTCTCAGCACTCACCTAGTTTCCTGGTAAATGTCTGTTATCTCTTGCAGTAGGTAGTTTTCTGTAGCCTGTCATCTTCAGCCATCACTGTCCTTTACTTTGAGGCTCTGATGTTGTCCTTCCAAGTCTCCTGTCTTGGCTGCGCAGTGCAGTTTTAAGTGTCAGAATGATTCCTCCCACAGCAGCAGGGACACGTTTGCCAACAAACGCTTGGAGGACAGACACCTGCAAGCGAAAAGGGGGTGTTTTCACACACAGGATGGACACTTGTGACATGTCACAGGACTTCAGCTCTTACATGCGCTCACATGCGCGCTTTCTCACTGGCATGTACTTACTGCTGCCTACACACACTCATACTTGCATGTTGTACCACTGGCCTTATGTCAATGTTTCCAGGTCAGATGTGGCAGGGTACTGTGAAGGGCCAGTCACTTAATGAACCCCTCTGGGACCTACCTCAGTTACTAACAATTTCTCTCCAAGTCATCAGGCACGGAATCGCAGCCCTTGCTGTTTCACTTCATCACTTTCTTCCACTGCCTTTTCCTCCTGAGCCTTCTGCTCACTCCACACAAACAAACCAATTATCGATGAAGATAAAGATTGGGTCCTTTTTCCTGGAAAGCTCCTTCAGCCGCACGCTTGCCCCAGGTTTTACAGACACACATCAACCTGCATTTCTCTCTGCCTCTTCTCTCTCCATTCCTACCTTGTGCATGCTGAATTACATATTCACAATTAAGCATCCACCTTCATATCCAGACCTGGTATTGACTTGCACACAAAAAAATCAGTATCCCCATGCACGTGCTTGTGTGCATGTGCTCTTATCAAAGCACATGAAAGAGAGCTGGGGTCATTCATTAGTTTGAGAATTTCTTTGTTTCAGTTGGAGGTCACCTTACCTGCATGTGTCTTGGACAGAAACAGGCCCCAGAATAATCTGCTCATCTCCAGTTTATATAAGCAAGGCCTTTATGTACCAGAGATCATAAAATGAAATTAATACCACTGAACACAGCTGGTTTATATGCAGTGCATGCAAGCAAGTGTGTTTTCTGAGGATGCGTGTGTCTTTGTCTCCTTAAGTAAAAGGGTCTTCATGAGAAATATTTAGTGTTACAAGGAGTGTAAGATGACAGCTGTGATTATCTGGAGTCTTCTTCCAGTTCTGGAACTATGCCCTAATATTTGGATCTATACTTCGCATGTGGCAATTTGGCATCAGGTATATTTGATATAAAGAAGTAAAACTGATCAAATCTTCCCAAAGTGAATCTGTAGTTGAGCTTCCTTTTACATGGCACTGACCGCTTCAGTGCCTTACAGCTTGTTCACATACCTAAATAAACTCATCAACCCCTGGCCACCTTTATGAAAATACTTTTTGGAGCCTATGAAATCAGCTTGGAAAGCATTAGATGACAGAAAATGGGAGGTTACTTGTAGCAAACAAATAACCTTTTTAAAAAGCTAAAAGAAAGGGATTTAAAATTTGCAGTGTTTTGTCAAGGTATCGAATGTTAGAGAGATATGTTCTTGCAACCCTGACCTCGGGGCACGTGGCTGAAGTGCCCCTCTGCTGCTGGTGTCTCACATCCCCTCTATCCCTGCGGCTGTGCACCAGCCCAAGGCCTCTCATCGCCTTTAGAAGGAGATTATTCCTACACTTAGGCAAACCTGTGTTTTCTGAGGCTGTGTCCATTCCTTTGAGAAAAGATTCTTTAGGGCTTCCATGCTGGTTCATGCCTCACTTCCACTGCTGACCGTAGGGCTCCTCTGCAAGGATCTTATTGATTCACCCAGCAGCTCACAGCGCTGGCAGGTGAAGGTTAAGCTTGTGCTGCTGGAAGTGAGTCTTGGTGGGTGCATTGTTACCCCCAGCCAGACCAACAGCCAAGAGAACCTTAATTTCTCACCCTATATAACTCAGATTTAAAAGGGCTCCCAGGAGATGAGACTCCGCAGAATCTTCCCCAATTCCTTTTAAAAGTAATAAAATAATTGCATGAATGCTGGACACCTAAACATGGAGGCAAGCGTTCTGCAGTACTGCCTTCAAATCACTGTTAGAAAGGATCTCAGAAACCAGAGAGGAGGAAGATATTTAGTAAACACATGGCTTTTTTCCAAGGGTATAAATTAAGTAGGAATGATGGAGTAAGGCATGCTGATTAAGAGTAAAGCTGTACATAGATGAAATAGCAGAATTAATTAAGGTAAAAATGTAACTATCCGTAGGTGCAGTTAACGAGAGTCCCTGCGGGTAGGAATTCATGCCAAACTAGCGGTAGTTGAGCTCTAGACCTGTGATGTAAAGGAGATGACTGCATGTGTAAAAGCTGTGAAACAGAATTTTGCAGAGGCTACATTTTTTAGATACTCTAAATGGCTTTCGTTTGACACAACATCTTAGAGAGAACCCCAGAAAGGAGCGACCATTTCTCATTAGTTTTATTTGCTTGCAGTGCAGAGGACATAGTACAGGTGGTAACTACTGCAATTTTGTAAAAAAAACAAAACAAAACAAAAAAGCCATGAAAAACTGACACTTGTAAAGTCTAAATGTTGCTTAGTAAAGTCTAGCTTTGAAAAGAGAACTACTCGAAAATAGTATTTTATCTTTATTTTATCTCTTGCTTTAGAAAAGAAAGCATCCAGAAGATTAAAATGTTTTAAGTGGAATGGTGGCAATTCAAATACACAATGTCAGACTAAAAGAAATTCTTAAAAAATACAGAAAAAGTGAGAGTTGTATTTAAAGAAAAGGGTAAAAAAGAAAAAAACAAAGCTTTTGCAATTAAACGTAAAATCATGACAACACAGATGTTGTCATGTCCGTCCCCGTCCCCCCCCTGCCAAAACAGCAGGTTTGAGGAACAAATTGCTGGAAACATCAAAGGTAACACTTGTTCAAATGCATCAGCATTACAAAGATTGCCAGGAAGTTGGAAGGGGTTCCAGATGACTGAAAACTGAATTATAAAATGAGCAGTTATCAAAAATAAAGTAGATAGCAGAGAAGCTAACTAGGATCTCTGCCCTGGTGTGTGATGTGGAAGATCTTTGAGAGGTTACCACATTAAAAGCTGTTGTTTTTTAGTGGGAATAGGTATGAAAATCTGTCTCAAGTTAAATGTCAGAAGAAGGTTTTAAAACAAATCAATAAAAACAACTGCAATAAATTGTCAGGACAGATGCCAACAGTTAACAAACTAAAATTCAAAATAGCCAAATTAGTGTACTGTGTAACCTGTAGTTAAATTGGCCCAGCACTGGAGAAATTGATTGTGATTACAGGTTTTTAAAAATCCTCTAGGTGATGCAAGGAATTTCAGAACAGTAAACTTTATTTCTGTTGTGGAAAAACAGGGATATCACAGATGGAATATGCAGACACACACACAAGTTTGACATGATGGAGAAGAACCAGCACAACTTTTGTAAATGGAAGTTAATCGTCACAAACTTATCACACTACTTGAAAGGAATTGATAAGCTGGTGGGTGTGAAGTGACTGAGTGATGGAATGTGTTAGATTTCCCTCCCCTCCCCCAAAAAAATTTGGGGGGAAAAAAAAAGACAAAAATAAGAGAGTCATATTTAAAGAAGAGGAAAAAAGCATAAGGTTTTCAAGGAACACGGACAAACCAATAGAGGAATATTTTCACATCATTGTATGTAGCCATTGGATGGCCACGTCTCTATTGCTTCTTCAAGTTCTTGTTGTCCATTTCAACAGTGATATGGTAGAAACTTAAAAAATACATTGAAGGTCACAAGCCCAGGAATTGGGGAGCTCTTTTGGTCTTTTGATTTGAGATGTTTTTTCCTGATAAATTCACAGCTTGATAAAGTATTCACTGCAGATTAGGAATCCATAACCTTCAGGCTGCTGGGAACTAGATGATTATTAGCAAAAAAAGGATTACCCGATATTTCTTTTGTTCTTACAATTATTTTCCCAAGCATCTACTACTGTTTTGCCTTCAGAGAGGTTTCTGAGCTAGATGGGCCTTGGGTCTAACCTAACACTATTCTTGGCACGTACATTGTGACACTTGAAGGAGCTCTGCACCAAGGCAGGAGGAATTCTGTTGTTTTTCTTCCTCTCTGCAGAAAGTCTGTTACTGTGCAGGGTATGGCAGGTACCAACCCCATCTCCAATAACCATGCGCTTCAGAAACCTGCTTCAGAAAGGGCTGCCTAGATAAGAGTCATTCTATCAGTAGTGAAATTCCTATTTTAATGTAATTTTACAGACCCTGATTCACTGTCCCTTAACTGCAGCTTGTTATTTCTGGCATTAGAGGGTAAAAAAAAATAGCTTCTGGGCATGTGACACTATTCACAGGCCTTTAATGTCAGAAATAATGATCATGTTAAATTGGAGCTCATTACAACGAAATGAGACCTCATTGAGCCCTCTTTTTGGGGGGTTGTTTAATGATTTTCCTTTTTCTCTTCTTTTTTCCTTCTAAGTAGCTCTGAATTGGTACACTGGGGGAGAAGCTGGGAGGTTTGGTGGTAAATTTAAATTGCAAGAAACCTACACCTTTAAAACATATTAAAAAAAAAAAAAAAGGCTTGATTTTTCTACTGTTCTCCCCAAGTACTCTGTTCCTTTGTTACATTTTTAGTTATAGAAATTTTCTTGCACCTCTTAAGGCTGATAATAATGGTTATATCTGAGGCAGCTACAAAACATATTTGGAACTTTATTTCAAGCACTACTTTTCTCATAATGAACATGAGGATCCCATTTTCCAATCTTTTTTCTAATCACATTCAAAAGTACTGAAGCTACCTCCTGTGATACAGCTGCAATGAAGCTGCTTTGCAGTACGTGTGAAGCTGATGTGTGAAACCAGGCAAGTGCCCACATACCCCATCCCTTCTCGGGGTCCACTATGCCACAATAGCTTCCAGACCTCAGGCCTGTCTGGATCTCTGGTATAACTCCATGCCCAGCTGTCCAGCAGAGCACATCTGATGCCGCTCTGCGCAGAGCTGCCTGGGATCAAACCATCCACAATATGCTACTGCTATCCAGTTACCAAGAGGGTAAATATCTACAGGGGAAAAAGTTTTGTTGTTCTCCTTCCTTCTCCTAAACATATCTTAATTTTATGGCATTCTGTCCGTTTTGCTTCCCTCCTCAAATCACTTGACAGTTATGTTTTGTTCCTCATGAATGCACTTGGACTTGCATGCTCGATCAGCACCTCTGTGGGTTTATGTAGGTCTGCTTCTACCCGTTTCATACCCTCCTCTCCATTCCTGAGACTTATTTATCTATTACTTTATTTCCTTCAGGTTTTCACCTCTTTCTGCATGGTATTTTTACCATGCTTTGTCCTACGTCTTCAATGAGCCATGATGTGCTAAATGAGTTGTGATGTGTGTATTTTAATCCTGCTGCTTTTGGTCATTGTCATACATATCAGTTTGATTTCTCATATACCAAATCTTTAGAAGCTGGCAGCAAAGTGATGAATGAAAAGTTAATTTTATTACTTGATAGTATTTTCCTTCTTTAGCCCTCTTTCTTGCAACATGTGTTGCAATGCCATAAGCTCCTGAGAACTGTCAGCTTTGTTCATTAAACCTTACACAGCTTAATTAACTGTGTAAGTAATATAATTTAAATGGGATGGGATGCTCCTGGGTCAAAAGGAGGACTCCAGTTTGTGTCAGGAGCTCTGTTTTCTGTCTGGTCATGCACATCTCGGGCGTGTACTTGGCTATCTGACTGCCTTCTCCTGTTGGTGCCCTCCCCAGGCCTCGTAGGTTTGCTATTTCTCAGTCTAGATGTGCTGGGGGAGGAAGAGAGGCAGTAGTTCAGAGGGAAAGTTGGTTTGTAGACAGAAGTGTGTTCAACACGCTGTGCAATCACCTCAGGAGAGGTGGCCAGCAGAGCTGACAGTAAATCCTGCAGTGGCAGATGGAGGTGAAACTGAGGACTAAAGCAGTGTATTCCGGGATTGTTTGTTCTGCAAGTATCTACAGCTTTCTCTGATTTAAAGAGTAAAGGGACTGTGCTGAAAGTCTTTTTTCTCTACCGTGTTATTCTGAGGGAGCTCTTGGAGACTGGGGAGCCCCAGAGCATTGGCCTGAGCTAGAGACGCTGCATGACCTCACCTCGTGTGCCAGGGCAGGCTGGAGTGGTGTCTGCCCCTGCCAGTCCCAGCTCTGCCAGCTGGGACGATGCCCATGGACTCGGAAACCCAGAGGGAGGTGGCAGGGCAGCTGAAGAGAAGGGGCCAAGAGCAAGGGAGCCGAGTGGCCATTTTCACCAATAGCTTGTTCCTTTCTGCTCAGGCAGTTAGATCCCTGCCCCTGAGTCTGCTTTGCACTTGCTACCATAGAAATGGGATAAAACCACTCTCAGCCTAAGGAGTTTTCTTATAAAGTTTGAGATAAGTGATAAGTGATCCAGACATTAAGAGGTGATGCACAGAAAAATTGTGGTGGTATTGGATGCCATGATCAGCAGTGGTCTCCATACAAAATAAGTGTAACTGCAGCCGAGATGGCAAAGGAGAGCTTTAATAAACAATTTTAAAATAGTGTGCCGTTTTACGAATTATTAGAAGGCCCAATTGTAAAAGCAGCACAGGAGAAAACTGAAGACACTTTAAAAAAAAATTTAATGGAGGCTGATAGAAAGTATGAAGATGGAATTAGCTGTCAGATACTGAAAGAGAAGTTGTAGAGAATAGATCGTAAGGAGCTATAAAGGAGAGAGATAAATATATTATGTATGCACTAAAAAAGGAAGCACCTGTAGTTGGTTGCAATGTCATAGTGTTAAATTTGGAATATTATCTTTGTCCTAGCTCTCAAAAAAATATGAAGATGTTAAGACTAGAGAAAGGATGTTTCCGTTTTGTATGTGACAAACAATGGGTGTCTAGACAAGTATTTTAGCAGTGTAGATGTTTAGTAAAAGATTTTTAGAGGTGTTACGGAAAAAGCAAGTCAAATATAGACAAATCTGAAGATGATGACAGAGAAAAGCTGGAATAAAAGATGATGTTTGAGGTAGTGACTTCAGTGTTAAAATATTTAAGAAAGCTGGTAGTGAAAGAGGCTTTGTAGAGCAGAAGACAACCTCTGCTCTAGCTAAGTGAAGTTCTGGATGTGATAGACAAGATACGGGATGCTATTTTGAACAATATCTTTAAATAAAGGGATAGATCTTTGAATCCTTAATACAAAGGTTCCAGAGTTACTGTCTGTGGTTGAAAATACCCATTTCTTCCTCTTCTGTAACACACAGACACATATATATATTACATATGCATATGATGCACAGAGGCTTTTCTTGCAAGATATTTTGGATCATGAAGAAAAGAACTGACCAAATTCCAGCATTTGGGTGATTTGGCAGAGAAACCACCATAAATAAGCGTTCCTTGGTGCTGAAGCTGAACAGAGAGCTACTAAGGACTGTGATACTTGTGGCATGCATGCCAGTTGCATAATGTGCCTCAGAAGATGAAGCCCAAAAACACTGCACTTTACGTTTTTAGGAAATAACTGGATTTCTAGCTCACAGCACAGCTTTCGCTTGCATATAGAAATAAACTTAACCACTGTGTTTAGTACAATAAGGTCTTCTCTGCAGCATTTGGTTAGAATCTTGGCAAATCCTCTTAACTTTGATGTGCCTGAGATTTCACTCTTGATGTTTGGTTACTGGGAAAGGATGAAGGTGCTTGCCCTCCTACGTGGTATGAAGATCTTGGCGAGCCAAATGGTGATCTGTTGTATGATTTTCTTATAGAGAATCTCCTGTGTTAAGGCAAATCCTGCAGACTAACAGGTCTACTTAGATATCTATCTACTAAGCTTTATCTACTTTAAAGCTGTAGATAAATGTCTGTCTGTCTCTCTACACATGCACTAAAATGACTCAGAAATGGGCATGTTTAGGAAAAATGGCAACGGATTATTGCTCTACTTTCCTATGCATTACCAGTGACACAGTAACTATTATTTAGCACTGCGAAAAACAACATTTGAATTGTGATAAGCATATTCCAGTGTGAAGAAAAATCCTGAAGATAATTATTTTTATCCAAATTATTTTTCATTCTTTAGCAGACGTTTTCAGACTTCAAATATGTTGTTTTCTGCAAGTGCTGCATAATAAATTAATTGCTTAATTAGTAATAGATGTGTCACTCCTGGGAGAAAATCCCTTACTTTGAACAAGTAAACCAGACACTCCTTTCATGTTTAATATGTTGGATTTAAGACTTTTACCTCTTTTTAAATACATGTACTTTCATAGATCAGATAATACCTTAAACTATTGTCAGTGATTATATGAGATCTCTCAACACAGAATGGAGCAAACTGGAGACATTTATTGACTTTAATCAGCAATAAAGCACAAAGAAATTAAAATTTACTTCCCGTCAGTAGATCTCCTGCACACATTCCGTCTACTGAAATTATTGAAGTAGTCCTCATTACTACAGATGTGGAAATCTGGTGGTGCTGGAAATCTTTGTAATGTAATCCAGCATTAAAAGATGTTCATGTTGTGGAAGAGAATCAACCACAGAAAGACTAATGGAGCAGGAACATTATTGACCCAAGACAGCAGCCTTCTTTGTAGGAAACCCCTCTTGAGCTCCTAAAACAAAAAAAGGTTTGGCGACTACTGGTTGCTTCAGCTACATTGGCTAGGAGGTGCAGAAAATGGCCCGCTGCCACTCAGGAAGGCGAAGGGATGGGTAGTTACCCCAAGGCTTCTGCTAATCCCTGCAGAAAAATAGTGCTTCTCTCACATGTGCTTGGTCTTTCGTTTCATTTTGGAATGTTTGTGTTGAGTTTTTAGCAGATGGTACCTTACTAGCACAAAGGGACCTCTGATTCTGTGGTTTGCCAGCACTGTTAAAATCAAATAATGAGTGATAGTAACTGTATACATCATACTGTAGTGTTCTTGTCAAAGCATTCAGCTGGTGGATCTGTTGGGATTTTTTTATGAACAAGGTTTTATTTTAAAAATATTTATATATTCAAATATCTAGCAATTCAACTCCTTTATAAGTACGAAGTCCTCAGTATATGTATCTAGTGATTCCAGGGAATCAATTAAGACAACATTGGCATTATGTTGAATTTATGCCCCGGTTCTGCCTCACCAATATAAATTGCCAGTTTTATCAGAACATTTTTTCCATATCCCATGGGATGTGGTCCCAGAGAGAAGAGTGATTCAGGAGAGATATGTTAGTTTTAGGGATTGGCTCCTCCTAAACAGGAGACCTAGGAGGATTACAGAGATAACTATCCAAGCATGCACACACAGGATTAGGAAAGGCAAAACTCACCTGGGGGTGGGCCTGGTGAGGGATGTGAAGGGCAACGAAATAGACATGCGTTCTATGGGTATGTATGTCAGCAGCAGAAGAAAGACTAGGGAAAATGTGGTTCTGTTGTTGAATGTGTTTGCCTGTATTGAATAATGTATGTCTGCATCTGAAACTTAAAATATGGTTTAGTTTATGAGCTAAACACCAAACTCAAGAGACTCTTGTGAGAGCTGTTAAACTGGTATCTTTCAGCACAAAGGTTTAGCATGGCTTTGTATTGATATAAGGACAGGTTTTGTTATATTCCAGTTTTTAATAATCAAATGTGTTGGTTCAAAAGAGGAAGGAAGAGAGTAAGGAAAATCACCAAATGAGGAACAGCTCAGAAATTACCCAGTGTAAAGGAATCCAGCGGAGTCCTTCATCTCTCTCACACTGTCAGCTTTGTACTGAGTGTCAATGCTTCTTGGTGCCTGAGACCGGAAGAGCAGCTCTTCCCCCTCAGCCCTACAGGTACACCTGGCTGTGGCGGGGTTTCACAAAAGGTACACATGCCTGCGGTAAGGAATCAGGAGACCTAAAATTCATTTAACCGAAGCCACCAAGCTGACTTCTCGTGAAACATCCACTTCGGGTGGTGTTACCCTGGGCTGCATGCTAACAGGTGACCAGGGCACAGAAGCTCTTTGTTCCATCCCACCCCTCTCCCTTCAGCTTTTGTTATCTATCCAAATTGTTAGCCAAAAAAGATAGATGTATGCAAAGCACTTTCACAGAATCCAAGCTGTAACAGCTGTCAGAGATGCAATCCCACTTAGTTGGTCTTCATAAAATGCATGTGGCATTTTTAAGAGTCTGGATAAAGGGTAAAGGCAAACTGCGCCCATTTAGCAGGAGGCAGCATATGACAGCTGACAAAGTGACAGTGGGCCCCTGAACAGCCTGGCCCTGAAATGCCCATTTTAATTTAAATGTTATTTTCAAATAAAATTGCCACTTTGGGATAATTGCTTCTTACTGTGTAACTTTGAGAACACCATACTGAGCAAAGTGGGTGCAGCTTTCTTTATTGTTGTTCTTATTTGTTATTGTGCAGCACCATATGTGTCTACAACCCTGTGCAATAGGTGGTCCCCTGAACTGCCTGCTGCACAAATCAGCCTTTTGTTCTGGGAGCTGTTGTTTTAAAAAACAAAACAACCCCCCCAACCTCCGTGCAAGGTAAGGAACCAGGATCGGAGAGATTTCAGTCACACGCATTGTTTGGGGGGTTTTGTTTGTGCAGAGTTTTCTGGTAACTACATCTACAGCAATGTGCACAATATAAGCAAATATTTTTCTTTGTGCAGAATGACTTATGAGTCTTTTCATCTGAAAGCTCCCCTAACTACTCACTCAGTTTCCCTTTTTTTTCTGGCTTCCTAAAGCCTCCTGGTATGGCATGAAGCAAAAATACAAAGCCCATTTTCTCCCAGGTTTGCAAATGCAATCAGCATGTTTACAGTTTCTGTTTATTTAAATTCTTTCCTTCATATAGAGAAGAAAGTGTTGGTTTAAATCCTTAAGCACCCGGCTATGTTGCAATGGATTCGTGGGGTTCATTTTGTTGCATTTTGTTCTTTGATACCCTGAGGCTCGGCGTGTCTTGGGATGTCCTAGTAATGGAGTAAAGAGGTCAGAAGAACAGCAGTGAGGGACTCTAGCTAATTCACACCTTGGCACCAGCACGCTGGGGCTGACACGTCCAATTTACTGTGGCACTGTTTGACAGGTGTCAGGACTCGACAGTCGCACAGAAGTACACACAACTGCAGCATCAGAGCGAGGGGATGATTGAACATTCTGCAAATGAGACACCCAGGGAAAGAAAAACACATGCACACACACACAAAACAATTCAATAGAAAATCTAGGCTAATTAATGCCTGCTGTTGCCTGATGTGTGCCATGGCCCCTTAAGGACTCTTTGCCATTTGAGAGTTGAAAACATGTCAGGAGACTCCTCTTTTCTCTTGCATGAAGAATATTATGACATTTTAGTGCTAAAAAAAAGTTATGATTACTTTCTCAGTTTTCATGGCAAGTTGTGAAACTTCCTGAAGTTCAGTCTTACCAGCTCCATTCCCATCTCCACTGTCTGGTATCTGATCGGGTCACCTTTTGCCTGCCAAGGTATATCTGCCGATACCTGACCTTCTCCTGGATGTATGTCTGTACAGTTTTCTTTCCTGTGGGCCCATAGAGCAGTGTCTCTGCATACCATGCTCGATGAAACAATCATTTTAAATTGGCTATTTGCTCCCATCAGCAGTACTGGTGTCATGCACTGGCTTCTGAGGGACTTTCTTCCCCTGCTGGCCAGTAGCCAGGCACGATGATCATTTCCACCTCCAGCCAGAGAGGGGAAGGCTGCAGAAATCTGACCAGGTCTCCTTGCCTGGTGCTGAGTTCAACCTCCCTCGCCGCATCTGGGTCTATGCTGGGAATAGCGGTGTTTGCAACAGATGAAAATGTGCTAGAGAAGAGCAGTGTGTTTCCACAGTTCTTCTAGGATCCTGGCAGTGCTGGGGAAGGAGCAGCTCCTGAGTGTGGATTGATAAAGCACCTAACACCACGGTTCCTGGCCCTGGCTGCTGAGACCTCCGGAGAGGCTTGTAATGCCTCCCATACTCATTCCTGTGGCTGCTGCTTCAGCAAGTAGTGGCGAGGAGCACATACAGACTGCGGGAGCCACTTGGGATCTGCCAGCCACCTGCTAATGAGGTTTGCATTAATGCCGCAAAAGGAAGATTACTAGACCTTAAATTTGCCCAAAACATGAGAAATGCAAGTCGATCCTTGCTCTCCATCCTCTGACCTTCCTGTCGTGGCTTCTGCTGCAGTGCGGGTAGGTGGCTGTGTAGAAAGCTTTATGCTTTACTTGGGACTGAATTTTAGAGTGGGCTAGCAGTGGGAGACTGTGCTGTTTGAGATTTGTCTGAAGTGGGAGGATCCCATCATTTGGGGAAACAGCTCTGTACAATGCTGCAAATCAACGGGACACAGTCTTGTCCTGCTGGGAAAGTCAGCAGAGCCAAAACTGAATTTGAAGAAAGCCTTTATTATTATTATTATTCATGTCAGGACTCCGTTGGGAAAATCTTTATCTGCATTAAAACGTACATAAGAAGAGGAAAGAAGAAAAGGCCAAGAAGAGTGTGTACTACAAAGCGTCCCTTTGAGCTCAGCTCCGTTCCTCTGTAAAGTTCGTTGCTAGGCTCTTTGCAGGGAGAGAATTTGGGTTCAAGGTTGAGCTGGAAACATTTCCTGGTGGAATGTATATCCCCTGATCGCACCTTTAGGAGATTATCCCGTCATTAAATATTTGTAGGATAACAGGAGAAGCCTAATTTAGTTTTTGTTTCTTTTTCTCTGTGGTTTAATCACAGATGAAAGAGACTAATAGCACTACAGAGCTTTCTGGTGATCAAAGGCCAATCAATCCTCTTTGTGGAGTAATTAACTATTTGCTAAACTTGCAGAATTGATTTCCATTTAGGGCTAAGAGAGAGGGTTTTAAATGAAGACCGATTTACCAGGCGTGAGGAGGGAATCTCAGCACTGATGCCAGGAGATACTCAGAGTGATGAATTGGAGCCTGCTAATTGGAGGATGAAAAATACAGCTGGAATCTGGCCCCATTTGCTCCTACTTTGGGGAAAGACAGGAAAAGGGAAATAAGACTGAGAATCTGACAGATGTCTGTCTGCAACTGCAGCAGGGAGAGCAGACTACAGTTAAAGCAGCATCTGACTGACTGGAGGGAACATAGATGTAACCAGCACCAAACTGTATTGCAGTGAATCCGTTATTCAAGTAGATGCTCTGTCTAGGAATGATTGCTGCCTGTTCAGTTGCAACTTTGTGCTGGTGAGCTCTGAAGCAGCTTGCATCTGCACTAATTCTCTCAATACAAAATCCATTAGGCAGCTTTGTCTGTGTGGAGCTTTAGTTTGCCAGGAAATTTTCAGCACCACAGATGAAATAGGGGCTTTGTGAAAAGCTGAAGGTGCTGAACATCTTTTGGCACTCCTCAGTGGAGATAGGAGGAGGGGATTCTGTACTAATAAGCATTGAAGCCTTGGAGGGATAATCAGGATGTTAGGCCTTACTTGAAAATGTTGAAATAGGGAACTGAGTTGGTCAGACTTCACAGGTATGGGGCATATTCCACAAGAAAAGGGTCTAAAAAGGCTGTAATTCATCATCATAGAACACTAGAATCCTCAAATAGTGAAGGTTGGGAAGGACCTTAAGATCATCTAGTTCCACCCCTCCTGCCATGAGCAGGGACACCACACACTAAACCATGTCACCCAAGACTCTGTCCAACCTGGCCTTGAACACTGCCAGGGATGGAGCATTCACAACATCCTTGGGCAACCTGTTACAGTGCCTCACCACCCTCACAGTCCTTATAACACACCCTTCGTCCTTATATCTAACCTAAACTTCCTCTGTTGAAGTTTAAACCCATTCCGCCTTATAGAATCAAAATTATCCATTATAAGAAATGTGATGGAGAAATGCAGTAGCAGCTTGTAAAGTGTGAGTGGCACATGAAAACTTATTAGGGCATAATTCCAAGAAGTAAGAGGTTTTCACCAAATGTGGAAAGCTTAAATCAAAGAAAAGTCAGTACCTTTTCTCAGAGCACAGAAGTAACTCGTGGTTTAAGCCCAGACGGTAACTCAGAACCACACAGCCGGTCTCTCACTCCCCCACTTTTTCCTCCCCTTCCTTCCAAAGGGATGAGGAAGAGAATTGAAAGAATGTAACTCCCATGGGTTGAGATAAGAACAGTGCAGTAACTAAGGTATAATACAAAACTACTACTGCTACCACCAATAACAATAATGATAAGGGAATAACAAGGGGAGAGGATACAATTGCTCACCACCCGCCGACCGATACGCAGCCTGACCCGAGCAGCGATCTGGGTCTTCTGGGTAACTCCCCCCAGTTTCTATACTGGGCATGACGTGCTGTGGTGTGGAATAGCCCTTTGGCCAGTTTGGGTCAGGTGTCCTGTCTCTGCTTCCTCCTGGCTTCCCCTCCTCCCTGGCAGAGCATGAGACTGAGAAAGTCCTTGCTCAGAGTAAACATTACTGAGCAACAACTAAAAACATCGGTGTTATCAGCGTTGTTCCCAGACTGAAAGTCAAAAACACAGCACTGCACCAGCTACTGAGAAGGAGAAAAATGACTGCTGTAGCTGAACCCAGGACAGCAGCACATGGAATTTATAGCATAGAATGTTGTGGGAAAAAAGGAATAAATGAGTTCGAGACAGACTAGACAAATTCATGGAGAAGAGGTTTGTTCTGGGCAACCTGATCTAGTTGAAGATGTCCCTGCTCATTGCAGGGGGGTTTGGACTAGATGACCTCTGAAGATGCCTTCCAATCCAAACTATTCTATGATTCTATTCTATGACTGAACTCAGCCGGACAAGGTGCAAGAGATGCAATTGCATGTAAAAGAGGCATAGCAGGTGCTGTGCTTTTTGTCTAGGGTTATATATCCACTTCTATGAAGAACTGATGCTGTTGTGATGAAGCTGGGAAAAGGGGATTCTTGTTAAAGAATTCAGTGCTACTCCACACCATTATTATTGGCAAAGTCTGTAGGAAAAGGCCAGTATTAGGGCATGGACTATTTCTTTTACATATCTCAGAACTACAAACCTTATGAGGTTGCCTCCTGGCTTTTAGTTTGCCCAACCCTTTACTGAGAAAAATACACATTAGAGGAGCCACCGCAAAACTGATCTTGCTTTATCCAGTTGGTATACAAACCTGATATTACTTTATTATGGAGAAATTTGGCTCTTCTGTATCAAATGATTCCTTAGGTGTGATTTGATTCATGTCAGCAGTTTCAAGAAATGCGCTATTGGAACTTCATTAAAGAAGGCTTCTGAAGGGCAACCCAGAGCTGGTGGGGACAAGGCTAGCTGGCCTTGTGCTGGGCTGTGTTCTGCAGGAGCCGTTGCGCAGCAAAACCCAGGGAAGTTTTATTGTGGTGTAGCGCTGGTGTCAAGATGATTGTATTTGCTTGTTATAAATTGAATTCGCCTATTAGAGAGCTATGACTTGATTTTTTTCATTAGCACACAAACCTTGAAGGGAAAGTTTCTTCTGTGGTCCCTCCAGACCTCTTTAAACAGGGATATAATGATTCTCTGTTGAGAAAGAGCAAAAGAAATTCCACTGCTGTTTAAACAATTAAAAGCAAAGCTGTGCTTGGCGGAGAGGCTGAGGCACCGGCGGTAACCTCTCCTCTTGGCTGACCAGCAGCTTTTAAATGCAGGGGCTGCTGTGAACTGACTCACTGCAGGATAATTACGTTAGGGACCCATACGGCCTGCTGAAAATCAATTCTGTTGGACCAGTGTGTTTGTTCGGAAATCCACTCAGCCAATTCAGGAGTACATTAGGCTGCAGGCCCCGTGCGCTGACCTCCCCAGGATTGGGGTTGACACTTGAACGAAGGCGTTTGTCCAGTTAAAGGACAGTACTACCAGAAGACTCTTATCTCCCCTAAATTGGATTACTCAGATCTGCTTGTTCTCTTTAAAGATAGCTACTTCAGGTTTTTTTCCTCTTCTCTTTCTGTCCATCTGAGACAGTTACCTAGTGATTACAGTTTAACATGCCCTTCTTAGATATTCCTAGACAGTGAACATTTAATATTGCCCCTAGAGCTTTCTTTTTTGGCTAGAGCAGGCTTATACTGGGAAGTCATTTCTTCAGCAGCAGTTGCTTCCTACCAGATTATGCAGCAAAATATATGGAACCCATCATGTTCAGCAAAATAGGGTCTGCATGACCAGGCATGACACTGGTTAAACCCAAGTGCTGTATTAGGAGTGAAGGAGAGGCCCTGGCAATGCAAGTGACATTTGTGCCACCGCCGGGTGAGGGCCTGGAGCACACAGGACCTGGTGCTGCTGGCAGACCTGTGGTGGCACAAGCCTTGCACACCCACAGGGCTGGCAGGTTAGACACACCTAAACTAGTCACCTCACTATTATCGTGAGCTCAGGAGATTGCTCTAAGCCCACTTGGCCTTTCCCATCAGTGATGACCATAGAATCATAGAATCATAGAATAGTTGG
>NW_009933648.1:0-340 GCF_000696875.1 Nestor notabilis | reverse complement strand
GTTATAATCAATTGTGCAAACATTTCTGGTCTGGTCATAACAGATTTTGGAGGCTGATATGCAAGAAATAACCATTCCAATATTTTTAGAGGATCTTGCTCGTCCTCAACCCATTGCATAATCAATCCGACAGGCTGAAAAGCATGATTAATAAGCAGTAACTCAATGGGAATTCCAAACACTGCACAATGTGCTTGTTTCTGAGTTAAAGAAACATTGACTGCCATAAGGGCTCATTGGGCTGCAGGGGTCAATTTACGAGGGGCTTTTAGATCAAAGTCCCCCTTCAACAGTTCGAATAGTGGTTCTAACATTTTGTTATCAATACCCAGTAGTGATC
>NW_009933647.1:0-244 GCF_000696875.1 Nestor notabilis | reverse complement strand
TCCCAGCCCCTGGGTGGGCTCCAGCCCAGGGTCCGAGGTCTGAGTGTGGTGGGTAAGTGCCACTGGGTCAGCGTGGGGCTGGGTGCAGGTTCTTGCACCACTTCACTCGTGTGTGCCTTGTGCAGACGGGTTCTCCTGCAGTTTGGGTTTGTGCATGTTGACGCATGGGCAGACAAGAGCACGCGTGTGCGTATGCACACATGTGGTGGTGCTTACCTGTGCTCCTGGGTGTGTGTCTGCAGAC
>NW_009933646.1:0-58370 GCF_000696875.1 Nestor notabilis | reverse complement strand
CTGAAGTCTCTCCCGGCGTGTCTCCTCACCCGCTTGTGCAGGCTTTCTTCACCGCTTGCGTTTCCTCACAGCTGTAGAAATGTGTTTTCCCTTTCATGCCCCGCTCTCTACTTTTTTGCTTCCGTTTCAGAGGGGTGGCTTTTTTCAAGCCATGTCATGTGTGTGCTAGGTGTGATTGTTACTCCCCTTGTTGTAATGCTTCCATGCACAAGAGCAGATGCCAGTATAAAATTATTTGTTCGCAGTTATCTATGACTGATAGCAAATGCTATGATTACTTGTTATCAACCAGAGCTAACACAAAGGGCGTATATATTCTGTATGAATAATCTCCAAAGCTGTGCAGTATCCTAGTAATAACACCATTTGTTTTACTTAAACACATGTGAAACAGTTCGTGTTTTTCCGTTTTAGAGAGATTTTAAAGAACGCTGTGCCCAGTGTTCAGAAGTGAACTGGGGTCTCACTGATGGAGGTGGATTTTATTGCAGATCTTGCCACAATGTTACTGAGGTAAAAACCACAAACTACTGGTCTTGAAAAAAGTTTATTTTGATTGCTTCTCAGTTTTATATTAAGAAAATGTTAGATTTTTCTCCTTGGCATTAGAAGTTGAAAGCAGTATTGCAATTATTCCTTTTTGTGCTTTACTTGACACTGTTTAAAACTAATCTTCCTTGAAATCACAAAATTTAAAATGAGCCATCTTCAGGTGCTGTGTTGCTGTAGCCATAGTGCCAGCATGCTGTCTAGGTGCCTTGGGTGTATTGCCTGGGTACTGCTGCACTTCAGTACAGTACCAGGGTAGGCAAACCCCTATATGTCTAGGATAGTAATTCTCTATTTTTGCAGTTTCTGAATGAGAAGCTCAGAATGTTCTGTCTCCCTTTACTTTAGGAAATTTGGACAAGTTCCTCCATTATGTTTTATGATGTTTCAGAATCTACGCAAGTTAGGCCTGGGTTGTTTTTTTTTTTCTTGCTAAGGTATAGTCCTGTTTTGCAGAGAAATAGAGAAGTTGTAAACACTGATTTTACTACTAACACAAGAGTCCAGACAATCTCCAAAGGTTCAAGAAAGCAGGAAGAAACTGGTATGTATGAATTTATCTCTGTATTTTATGTAAGAGTGGCTGCTCAGCCAGGGTTCACCTAGACCATTATGTCTTTGATGGTGACCAAGAGCAGGCAGCTAGGAGAGACTGTAAGAGCGGGAACGAAATACAAACCCAAGATGCTGTCACAACCTTCAGTGGTCACATTTTGGTGACTTCATGAGCCACAAGTGACCTCTGTGAGCCTGATGGTGGATTTTGTTGGGTTTTTTTTATACAACAGCTCTATGTTTCTTATTGTCACTTTGATGTGTGGAAGCCAATACTCAGAAAAGATAATGTTGGTATGCATTCAGATGTGGTCATCCCTTTGTTCCTTCCTTGTGATGGCTATCACAAAACCAGAAAAGTTGTCTGTCATCATAAGTGAGATGTGACGGTGGTCCAGCTCTGAGAATGTCTATTAGTCTGGCTTGTAGTACAGGTACTTGGCCCTGTAACCTGTACACAAACCTACATGGAAAAGATTTCATGTAGTTACAATAGCTAAAGCAATATTACATCTTCTATCCAGAGTAATTTCTATACTTTCAATGATTCAGAAGAATAGTAGTCATTATGTATGATGATATATGCCATAAGGATAAGTTATGGTAAGGCTGCTGCTGGAGCTGGATGTGTCCTGTGGTGGCTGGGTAGATGTTTTACTGTTGTGGCCACTTTCAAAAAGCAAAAATGCATTGCAGTGCTAAATGAAGCGCTGGGTTATCTTTGTCTCTGATATGCTGATCTATCTTCCCTCTGCTGTGGTGACAGTGGGTTACTACATTCATTTGAGAAGAACAATTGTGCGTAAGTGAAGAGTGAAAAGCAGAACAGCCATAACACCTCCACTTGTCTTTATCCTGTATTACTGCTGAAGTCTGAGCTGTGCACCATTTCATTAGCCATCCCCCAAGCTTTTTAAGAAAGAAATCCTTAGCTTCACACACTCCTTTCTGTGGGCGCAGTTACATTATGCTGTGGCACCTTATTTTCATGCATTTATAGGAGTCAGCTGTATCTGTGGTTAACAGTTAAAGCCAACATCATTAAAGCAGAGCAGAACCTTTGGGTAGTTAACTTCTAAGATGGTGAGATGCAAGGCATGATTGGAAGAAAAAATAATGAAAAAGAGGCACGGAAGGAACGAAAAGGAAGTTGAGAAATGCAGAGAAATTCTCTAAAAACAAAAGCCTGTAGAAAAAGAGTTGTAAATATAGAGAGGTAAGGATGAAAAGTAAATGTAATGCAGTCCAAGGGAAGAGTGGATAGATTGGAGCAGGCCTGCCCCTTATGAAATTCATGTTGTGCTAGAAGCTCAGAATATCTGAAAAGGTTTCTTTCATTTAAATGTGTATGATTGGGTGGGAGAGAATGGTGAAGACTGTGGTGATATTGGTTGTATTTTTTCCTGACTCACCACTGTAATGTGTTCCAGCTTTCTGTGCCCAGGGATGGGAAAGAAGTTGTATTTCACTTTAATGACAGGTTCTCAGTTACTTTAAAACTGGTCACTTAACCACTCTCCACTTGGTTGCAAATGCCACACTAGAGGTTACAGTGAAATATGTTGTTCTTGGGAAATGTGTGGAGAACAGTGCTTGTTCAGTAGCTTTTCTTCTTGATTAAGACTGGGAATAAATGGGAGTTAATGGAGTGTAGTCAGTGTGGCTGATCTATACTCTAGGATCTGAAATAAGTTATTAAATAGAGAGATACGTTTCTGTCCTGATACCAAGATAACAGAATATTAAGTAGAACCAAATGTGCATAAGGTTAAAAAGACCCACAAAACATTACAAACAATAAAAATGAAACTTTTTTCTTTTTTCTTTTTTTTTTTTTTTAATTTTTAACTTAGATGGAGGCTGTGAATGGTATGTTTGTGAAGGCTTTCAGCTTGTACTCAAGAAACAAGCTGATGCTTTAGAAGCATTAGGAGTATGTCCACAAATGAAGGTATGTAGGTGCCAGTGTGAGTTGTACACGCTGGGTGTGTGTTACAGGAGGTGTAATTTTAAAAGACTGTAGTTTTTAAAGTAAATGGAACAACTCCCTGTTTAAAAACGTTGAGCATATGAAAACAAACTTTGCTTCTCTGGCAATTTTAAAACATAGTTTATAAATGACAGTTATAAAATTAAAACTGGAACATTATCCAGATCTCTGAGTTAGAAATTATGCTCTGTTCTCTCAGCAATCAAGGACCTTGTAAACTTTGTATTAATCACTATCCATTTGTATTTATCAGGATGAAGTTCTGTGCAATTTTTGGAGGTGTTACCTTCAGAAAAGCAAACAGGCATACTGCATCCGACCAGCTGGGGAAACTGTCAAAGCATTATCAGTAAGTGAAAAGCTCAAATCCCATGACATTTGGTATCTTTTTGAAATCAACAACAGAATCCTTGTTTGCTCAAGCTACATATCTAGCTGCCATTCATGTCACTTCAGTATGAAGGATGTCTTCTAAACAGGGTTCCATATGCCCATTTGTTGTTAGGTTTGGTTTGGCTTTTTTGGGTTTTTGAGAGACAGATACTTGTCTGAGTATGGAAAACTGCTTATTTAAAAATACTGCATTGTCTTGACAGAGAGTCAGTAGGTAGAGCAGAAGATACAACACAAAATGTATCATCAGCTACCATCCTTTCCTGTCTGCTTTCTTGAAGTCACGTGCTTCATGAAGCTCTGATTCTATGTACTGCCAACTTTTTGGTCACTGTACCAGACAGAAATGTAATGTCATCACTAGAAATCTTTTTATCTTGAGAAATCCTTTAAAAATAAGGGTTTTTTTGCAGGGTTTCTTTCCATACTGCCGATCCATAGAAAAAGTAAAAATGTGAGCTGTTGGAGTGTAAACTTCATTTACCGTTGAACTTGCATCTATCATGTTTTACTTGGTTTCTTCAGATTGAAACGATAACTGACAATAATACAATGACTTATTTACAAACCCCAGGTATGTGATAGCAGTACTGATGTGGACAGTGATCCAGAGAGACCTAGCTTTCTTCAGTTGCTGTCCCTCTCTGAAAGTGAGGGGGAACTGCAGACCGATAACAGCTTTGCCTCGTCAACTAGCAAGGTCTCAGGTAGGAGCAAGGAACACAACTATCTGGAAACAATTTTCATATAGTTTTTTAATAGAAATAAATAGATATAAAATATATTCATGTAGAATGAATTGGAGGAACTGGTTGGAAATGGTAGAGTTTTCAGTCCTGTTTGCCACTAGAGTACTTTGTATTCTACCAGAAATAGAAGACTTTGCCTCCTCCCAAAGCCCACCCAAGGAGATGAAAGTTGAACAGGACCTGGAAATACAATGGGAAATGCAGGAGGAAGTTCTATTTTATAACAAGTTTGTGCCATGACTCCTGTTTGCAGTGGGAAAAAAATTGCTATTTGCAAAGCTAGATGTTCACAAACATAGCAGCTTTGTCAGTCATGTCTTTGATGTTAAAAAAACATTATTTGGTTCTTGAGGGGGGGTTGTTTGGGGTTTTTTGTTTATTTGTTGCTTGGTTGGGATTTTTTCTTCTACCCCATAGATATATTTAGCTTCCTAATTTTTGCCTTACAGTATGTTTTGGTACTTCTGTGTCTTCTATCTCTACATTCATAGAATCAAAGAATGGTTTGGGTTGGAAAGGGCCTTAAGATCATCTAGTTCCAACCCCCCTGCCATGAGTAGGGACGCCTCACACTAGACCAAGTTACCCAAGGCTCTGTGCAACCTGGCCTTGAGCACTGCCAGGGATGGAGCATTTACGACTTCTTTGGGCAACCCATTCCAGTGCCTCATCACCCTGAACAGTAAAGAACTTCTTCCTTATATCTAACCTGAACATCCCCTGGTTTAGTTTAAACTCATTACTCCTTGTCCTGTCGTTACAGTCCCTAATGAAGAGTCCCTCCCCAACATCCTTGTAGGCCCCCTTCAGATACTGAAAGGCTGCTATGAGGTCTCCATTCAGCCTTCTCTTCTCTAGGCTGAACAGCCCCAACTTTCTCAGCCTGTCTTCATACGGGAGGTGCTCCAGTTCTCTTATCATCCTCGTGGCCTCCTCTGGACTTGCTCCAGCAGCTCCATGTCCTTTTTATGTTGAGGACACCAGAACTGTACACAATACTCCAAGTGAGGTCTCACAAGATCAGAGGCAAGGGGTAGGGTCACCTCCTTTGACCTGCTGGTCATGCTTCTTTTGATGCAGCCCAGGATACGGTTGGTTTCTGGCCTACAAGCGCACACTGAAGCTGGCTCATGTCAAGCTCCTCATCAACCAACACCCCCAAGTCCTTCTCCGCAGGGCTGCTCTGAATTTCTTCTCCACCCAGCCTGCAGCTGTGCCTGGGGTTGTGCCAACCCAGGTGTAGGACCTTGCACTTGGTTGAACTTCATGAGGTTGGCACTGGCCCACCTCACAAGCGTGTCAAGGTCCCTCTGGATGGGACCTTGACTTTTTACTACTTTATTTTTTCTACTTTCCTTATAACCCCTTCTATTTTGTCAGTTTCTCTTTTCTGTTCACAGTATCAACTTGAAAATATTTATAGAATGCTAAACACTTTTAATTAAAAAGTGTTCTAGAAAGTGTGGGGTTTTTGGTACTACTGGGCAAGTGTAATGCCAGACAAAACTACAATGTCTGATACTGGAAATACATTTGAAGGCCCATTTGAAAGCTTTTGTTTGCTTTTTAAACTTCTGATGGTTTTTCTTTTTTGCTTTATTCTTTGCTTGCCTTTTTCTTCTTTGTCTGTTTCAGTGTTTGTTTTTCCCCTGTTACTTACCATCTATCCTCTTTATGTCCCATTTCTGTTCTTCTATGATACTGCCTGTCTACCCTCAGAAGACTGCGATCTTCTTGTTTAATATTCTCTTCATTTGTAAAGGCCAGAAACAGTAATAGGGTAAGAAACATGATCTGCAGCAAATGAAATTAATAAACTTTTCAATATCCAAACGGGGAAAGAAGTGAGAAAATGGTGACACAAATTTTTGTGAATATAATGCAAGCACCTCTCAGCCTTATATATTAGAAGAACACAATTTCCAGATAAAGAGTCACTGTATGTAGACGTAGCAGATCTTGGGTTTTACACGAGTATTACATAAAGAGGAAAGAATTGAGTGAAAAATTTCTAGTGAAAATATTCCATTGAGTTTTCTTACCTTTTAGATGCCTAGAGGGACTCCTTTCTCCCTTGGTGCTTGTGCCGTTTCTAGTTATGCTGTTTAGCACTTCAGGATCGCTGGACAGTGTTAAGAAAGGCCATAATTTAATGTGTTCTTGGTCTGTTGTTTCAGAGGTTGGATTCAGCTGTTAAGTAGTCATACCAATAAAAGCACTTGAAATGAATTAAGAGTTCTGCACATTCGATAACGCTAAAAGTACATTTTGGTGAAATCAAACAAACATAGAAAGTGTTTTGTATATTCAAATTTAACACAAGTAATACTAAATGTGTTCTAGTCAATTATAAATTCTTGTGAAGATCCGTAAGTTTCCTTTTCTGTGCTGTTTCTACTGAGCTGGTATTGCTATAGACTGGAAACCTCAACACCCTTTTTTCCTCCTAAGAGGCTTGTCCAGCTAGCAAGATTTTTTTGTTATTTTTCGGTAGGGTAATAGCAAATTCTGAGTGTAGCACTGAGATGTTGCTAGAGAAGCCTATTAAACTCTTAAATTATTAGATGTGTGTGACTGTGTGTTGTCATGCCTTGCATAATCTGGAAGAAATAAAAGGAAATTGTGTTCCATCATTAAGGCCACAAATATAATGAGGATTATTTTAAATTGAGTTGAATGTGAAATTAATAATGAAGCTTCAGCAGTGAAGCTGCCTTTAAGCACAAAGTATCCGTGTAAAAGGTGAAACTGTTGACTAAAAGGATTAACTGATGTTCTTCCTTTTGTTCTCTGACGCACCTACGTGATAGACCTCATAAGGTGCTCTCATCTAGTCCTTGTCTTAGTCTGTACAAGTTGTACGCCTGCACTGGTTCTTCTAACCTGTTGCTATGTCCATAGCGCTACTGGCCGCCGTTTTAGGAGCCGGTAGGTGGCATCAAAGACCAGTTCTGGCTCAGGATCGCAGTGTTTGCCGTGACTGCATGCTGCATGTCGGTGGGCGCTGGACCTCTGCCGCTGACCACTGGCTCCTTATGGGCTTGGTTGTCACCTGCCAGCATGACCACGGAGCTGCCAACCTCTCCGAAGTCTTAAGCTGTTTTTTGCAGGCTGCTTGCCATGTCTCTGCAGCTCCCAGCCGGGGAGCTGTAGATCCAGCCCTCGCTGTTCCTGTCTGAACAGGTGAACGGTCTGTGGGGAAACAGTGAGGAAATCTCTACAGAATCAATGCTGATGTTTTGTGCTGGTGTGCTTTAAATTCATTTTCCTTCGTCCTGGCTGGGTGATGCTGTAGGGAAGAGAGGCTTTTCTTTTTTATTCTTACTTCTTCCCCCAACTCCCAGGTTTCACTGCTGAAGAGGTTTCCAACTCACAAATCACTCTATGAAATTAAATTTCTTCTTGCTGCTTCTCTTAATTTTTAGTGATTCATACCAGTAATGAAATAGGGAGGTTTTGTTGTTGGTTGGCTGGGGTTTTTTTTTTTCAACCCTCTTCACCATTTGCTACATTTTTGTTCTGATGGTGTTTCTTTTTCACTGAATTTAGATACGTTTTTTTAAAAGAATATCTACATTTCCACAGTTAGGGATTCTATAGCAGATGGATACACACCTTAACCTCAGTAAAATTTCTGCAATGTAAATAATTCTCTTGTTAAAGTCCTGACTGGGCTGAAGTTTAAAACTCTGTGCTTTAATCACTAACTCTGAGGTATTGATTTAAGTACATAAAATTTTCCCTTGTTTCCCCACTGTTCCCTTATTGCTCAAAGGGAAAATAGTATTTCCAGCTCATACGTACTGTTAGTTATATGTTGTGTAGGTTAATGTCCTTCTAGAACTCCAGGTTTAAGTGTAGCTCTGCAAAAAAGGTCTGTTTTGATGGGTACCAGAGGGAGTTTTGCCTCTTCATGTAATCCAGTGTCTGAGTCAAGTGAATAGTGGTTTATGAAACAGGGTGTCATCTCATATTGTGGTAGACAAATAGAGTTAAGTTGTTTAGTAGAAAAGTGCACAAACTACCCACTACTCAAAGCAGTGATTTCAAAATGTTACTAGTTTGCTGAACAAGGGTCCTTGTATGTGCCTTGTATCTTGTTTTCTGTATACCATGAATACATGTACATCATATCAATTCCTTTTTTTTTTTTTCCTTTTCTTTTTAACATAAACCCAAGAAAGCACCTCTGCGTGCTCTGGATCAGTTGATGGTAGCTTGTATTTAAAGAAGAACCAAAAGGAGAAACTGAGGATGACAATGCCAATGACCCTTTCGTTCTGTTACATGGCATTACTCTGGCTGAGAGAACCAATGACATTATCTGATCTCTTAAGGTATGAACAGTCTCTAGTGAAATATTTGCTGTATTTTTTTATAAATATAATTTAAAAAATTAGATCTGTACTATTTCTCAATTTGCTCAGTAATAGTGAGAAGTTCTCTGCATTTAGTTGTTTTTTCATTGACATAACAATTCACATAGCTGCTTTTGGAGAACATTGTCCTCTGTTGATTGCAATGAATATCAAAGAGCTGTAAGGGAGAAGGGTTTGGAGCTAAAGAAGGTTTTTCTCCTTCTCCCTCAAAATTTAAGATTCACCAGCACTATATGTGCTGTTGTCAGCATGGCAGAATTAAATGAGTAAACATTCTCCAGGGCTTACATCAGTGGCATCGTACAAACGATAGCACTAGCATGTAGTGATCTGAAAGGTACCTAAGTAACTTCATGCAGTGGAGCTTGGGCACAGAAATTAATATAGGAAGTCCTTTTCTGTCTTCATATCTTTTAATCTGTAATTATTAGAGTTCAGAATAACACACCTTTTAATGTAGTAGAAATAAAATGTTCTAATAATAGGGTTTGATGCTAAGTGGAGACCGCCAAACTGTTGCTGACAATGCAGTTCCCTTCTCCCCCCTACAACAAGGCTGTGAACACACTCCTTATTTACTTAAAGAATGAAAAATTCTTCATCAGCTTTTCTTGTTAGCCATAAATATTTTAAATCAAGCCCAAATAGGTTAAATTCAGGAATTCTTAGATTTTCCTTGCAAGACCTTTTGTATACTGATACTCCTTTTTAACAAGTGCTGAAATAGTATGTATTTCTAAAAAGATGGTGAGAAAAACGTTACTTTGCCAAAATTTAAGGAACAGAAAGACTCAAGTGACTGTATGTTGGCAAATCAAATTGAAAACTCAGGCAAGATAAATGAAAAACTGATTAAAAATTCAGTTCAGTTCTTTAATTTTTATTTTTGAAATATATAAGCTGTGAGCTAAAAGGCAAGGCAATGAGTACATCATCCCCCACCTGTGGTGCATATAACTCATACTGCTGCTGAAAGTGTGATGAATGCAAGGAAAGTGTACACCAGAGCCTGATACTCCATTGTGGCCTCTCTCCCCTTGAAGTGCCAACTTCCAGCATCAGTTTCCTACCTTTGTACAAGCTTTCCAACGAGGGTGGGTTTTGAAGAATGCTATTCTGCAAGTACTTTTAAAAGGGGAGGTTTGTATGTGCTCAAGTACAGTACTTAATACTAGTGAATTTATTTCTATGCAGAACAGTGTTTCACCCTTTGACTTAACGTTAGGGGCTGGCTGTTGCCTTCGTTGACCAGAATTGCACAATATCATATCTGCATAAGTAGATAAAAAGAGACTTGTTAAATTTTCAGCAAAATGCCACAGTATTCAAAATTCCAACTAGCACCCTGCCATACAGAAGTATTTATTGAGTAGGTTAAAAACCAGTAGAACTCAAAAGTAGTTTTCAACAACAAAATGTATGACTGACTACTGTCTTCCTAAGGAAATTCCGGAGGAGTCAGAACAACCATAGCATACTCTGTATTTTTGCCACTGATTTAAAAACTAAATATATAAATCCTGTCTGATAAAATGTTTGTAATATGGCAAAAAATCCAAGTAGTAAATTACTATTACTGGGATGGACAAAATGGTTCATAATAAAGAATTATTGCTTAGCCCATCCTGTTTGGGGAGAAAAATAAATTATTATATATCTATTATTTGGTTACTTTATCTTGGAAACTGTGTCACTAAAGAATGCGGCGTCATATGAAGCAAATACATCCTCACAAGTTTCTGTTTTAGGATGATAGTCTGGTTTGAAAAAAAAAAACAACCAACAAAAATCAGCTGCCAAAGTCAACTATTTAGAGGAAAGGCAGATTGTGTTGTTTGTATCTGAATGGTATAATGTGGTATTTGGCACTTTAAAAACTGGCAACTGCAGAAAAGATCTAGGGAAATAATTCAGAACGTGGAGAACATCCTTTGTACTAAGATCCTCAAGAGATGAGCATATTTGCTTGAAAGGATTTAGGGGAAACATGAAAACAGTAAAAAGAGCTGGAAAATGAGAGGAAAAAACAATCAAGTACCAAAAATAGCACAGAAAGGCATAATCAGAAACTAGTAATTGGAAATTGAAATAAGATGATTTGAATGAGAAGGTATCATTTCATTAGATAAAATTTGTGGGTGCAATACTCTTGAAAGTGGATAAATCAAAATGATTCAGTGACTTTAAATGCACTGAACATAGGAACTGGATTAAATGCAGAAAGTGATGTTTAAAAGAATATAATTTGTATTGCAAAGTTTTACCATGATACGATAGTTATATAAGACCGTAATTACATTATCATGCTTCCCTCCCTACCCTTAAGGTCTCTTTCACAAGCTTCGTGAAAAAGAGAAAAGAATTTTAAATTGCATGAACCATGATAAAATACTTGTTTGCAAAGTTATGAATATTTAACTTTAAAAAATCAGACATTTTTTCATGCATTAAGATACACAGATGAAAATAGTGACAGACCAGAGATGAAAACTATGCAGAGAAAACATTAAGTATTCAGCATTAGCTTTTAAATCTGTGTAGGCTTTTTTTTTTTAATCTTTTTTTTTTTTCCTAATTTAAACCACCTGAATTACAGTTGGGCTTAAAGTTCTGCCTTGTTTTTTCCTTAGTTTGGTTTTCTCGGTACCCTGAAGTCAGCTGACTACTGCTCCTCCCTTGTGATACATGCTTAGGCACTATGGTAGGGCAATCTGCCAGCTTTTAAAGGATTTACAACACCAAAAATACACTCCTCCTTGCTACTTGACACACTTAGCAGAAAAACACTACGATTACTTCCTCTGACAGGGACATTTCAGTTTAAAAATAACATTTTTAACAACCTGCTACTCAAGTCTATGCAACACATTAAATCCTTTTTCACTGTGAATAGTCTCACAATACTCCATACACTGTAGATTATTTATCTAATTAATAAAATTGCTGGCTTGTGGGAGAAGTTTCAAGATGCTAGACTTTGAGATTCTGAGAACTAATGCTTTTCAAATGAGGTTATACCTAGGTGTGCTGGCAAGACTAAACTTGTAATCGGTTTGTGGCATTACTTTGTGGCTTTAACAGATGCATCATTTCCTTGTAGCATGCAGAGGACCTGGGATTTTTTTCATACTTGGTCCTTAGTGTACTGCTGCTGTAATTAAAGGAACACAAACTGTGTACTGTATCTGCCACTCAGGTTTCCAAGCACTTCACTGGTAGAGCATAGGCTTGCAAGTGTTTTGATTGTCTGCCTGTTAAATGAAAGATTTGGAAGAAGAAACTGTTCTGAAGTGCTATTCCAAATCTGGACTTTTGGAGTGAGTGTTAAAAACCTGAATCATCAGCACACTGTATTCGTAACAGGGTATTTACACTGTTTCATGTATTTTTAGAATGTAAAAACAACTCTCAACCTGCGACAGAATAGCATTATTTTGTATGGAGACAGTGATTTCAAGCTGGGAAAGATGTCATTATTTTTTAAATAATTGCAGTGCTTTGAATTAGTACAGCCAAGTTAGTGAAAACCTTTTTTTTAAACAAAAAAAAACAACAACCCACAACATTTAGATGGACACTGCTATTGTCTCTTGCAGTGTAAGGATGTGGTTCCAGCATCAGTTTAAGATGATTGAAGTTTCTGTTACTGTGGTCCTGCATAAACATCCCTGCTCTTTCTCTTGCCATGGGTACCAGCATTCATCTTGTTTATGGTATATTAGTTGAAAGAAGTAGATCTGGAGAAAACTAATAGTGCAAAATAAAATTTCACGAGACATTTTAGTGCACGTTAATTTGGTTCATTGCAATCCCTTTCTGCTTTGTGCTGGCAGTAATGCTGCTGCAGTCAGCTGAGTTTGGAAATCTGTCTGGTTGGAATCAAACCCTGGAAAACAAGACTAGTTCTCAATCTAATCCTCTGTCTGAGAAGTCACACAAGTGCTTTTGTCAGCAGGGAGGAGTGTGAGGCAGAGGACTGGCGGGTGGGATTTCCCATCTCAGAGGCAGCAAGCTGTTAGGGTGGTTCAGTTGCAATCACCACTACACCACACCCGAAGGAAGGTCCTGATTGTTTGTCCTCTTCCAGCTGCTACTGTGCTGGCTCAGGAGGTTGCAGCTTGCTGTGTCTTGGTACCAGCTCTTCAGATCTGACAGCTAATTGTGTGATTGCACCTTAACACGTGTCAGCCAAAGCTTATCATCAGCTGAGCCTGTAATGGGTCACTCTTGCTGAAAGAGGAAGGTCTCGCTTCCCTTTCTTCTTTCCTCCTCCTGTGTGATGCATTCCCTTCCCTCTGCCAACTCTTGCACTTGTTGGAGCCATCTGTGAGCCTCCTCAGTTGGTCAGGTGATGTTAAAGAAACTCCTATTTTTGGCAGTAGGGTAATGGGTAGTCTTGCTGTTGTTACATTTGTGGAAGAGGATGACGAACAATAGGAGCACACAGCCAGATGAGAAGGAGGGCAGTACTACTAGTTGTGTTGCGCTTTTAGGACAGCTCAGGGCATTTTGTGAAACCATACCTCAAGTTGAAGTTCTTCAATTTAGTGTGTATGACCTTGACTAAAATTAGCTAAGGAATTGACATGCAAGCTGCTTGGCAGATCAGATGGGATGGCAAGGACAAGCAACCAGTGCTGGGTCTGGATGATAACCTCACCGAGTGTGTGGACCAGTGCACATCTCCACTCAGGGTGGGGAAATGCTATTTACCCTGGTTGAGGAAAGCTACTGAAATTTTGTTAACACCACACAATTTGATTAGAAAGGATTGTGCAATGACTTTTACCACTTCATTTAAGAGACCAACACATAGAGCTTCAGAATAAATGTATCAGGCAATGTGATTTTTCAGATTGCTGTTATTTTTCAGAAGTCATTATAAATGATGGGTTAATTCTAAATAAGAGAGAGAGTTTTGATTAAGAAATACACTTTTCATTTGAATCTGGTTTGAATTCAATTTTCTAATTAAAGTGAAAATTCAGTTAATGTTTAAAAAATGTGCATGTAATTGTAAAGTTTGTGGCCTTTTAATAGAATTTTAGTCAACTTCAATAGACAACATAACATGCAACAAGTGGTGATGGGGGCACTGCACTGGGAGAGGGAAGGTGAGCTTGTGGTTTGCTATGGCCTCGGGAGGGAGGTGAATCCTCCTCAAGAGTGGCTGCTCTGTCTGTGAAGAATGATAGAATCATAGAATGGTTTGGGTTGGAAAGGACCTTAGGATGAATTTTGAATGGAAGTGGCAGGTTGCTGTGCTTCATGAAACTTGGTGTTTCAGTGTGTGGGATTGGATCTAGCTAGTAATTGAAGTGTTTAGGTACTGCCCTGCATTGGGAGCAGTTGCAGACCCTAGCCTTGCAAGCACTGCCGGAACCCAGAAGAGACTTGCAGATTTCTTAGGCCCAAGAAGTGACTAATATATGTAGCAAGATCAGGGTGATAATGCACAGGGAACACAGCCAACAGGAGACAAAATAGTTATCAAATCTCTAATATGATTTAAAGAACAGGGGTTTCTCTGTTTGAATGTTAAGTTATTCAAGTTTAATATCCTCTTCTATCAAGATTGTCTTGGAGAAGAGGCAGGAGGCAGTTCTAGTTTAGCTCTGTGGGAGACCATTAATCTGCTTTAATCTGGAATGACAGTAGCATTGGTTCCCTTGTGAGGATTCATGGGTGTTCGGTGCTTGCTTTGCCTGGTGTGAATGTCAGCTAAGATGCTAGATGAGAGCAGGGGTTTGGTGTGGTGGTGGCTTTTTATTGGTACCTATTGTTAAGTCTTCATATATATATGAAAAAGTAAAAAAAAATCCTAAATAACACTGCCAACCAGTTTTTAACAAAAAAAAAGCTTTATTTAGATGAAAATAGAAAATAATAATTTTGTATTTATTAGTATAGAAAATAGTTTCTATTCATACACAAAATAATGCTTTAAAAAAGTTAGAATACAAATGTAATTAATGGGATTTCAGTTCTGCATATCTGCTCATCATTCGATTACTTTCCTTCCCCCTCAAGCTCCTCCAGGAGAAAGTGTGTGTTTTAAAAGTAAAATTTGCTTAAAGCTTTAGAATTTTGGAAAAAAAAAAAAAAAATTCCATGCCATTCAGAGGAGGCTTAAGGCAGTTTCAGAAATGCAGTAGCTGAAGAATGTGCAGAGCAAACTCAATGTAAGCGCATTGATCGTAAGCTTTCTGCCATAACATTGCCATTTGTCAGTCATATCCAAGCTTGAACTTAAAGGCCTGTTAAATGATTGAGCTGGTTTTTGATTGATGGAACATTTAGGGGTGTGTTGCTTCAGATAAAATTGCTTAAGCAGTGCAATAGCAATGTTACTTCAAATCAGAAGTTGATGTGTATATTAATTCTAGAATAAATTATGCATTTGTCATACTAAATACTATTTTGTTTTGGACTTAATTTTTTTTTTTTTAATGCAGGTTTGTTGTTGAAGGTCATATTCCGTATTTGAATGTTTTCCAGCATTTTCCAGAGAAGATGAAATTATGTGGACTTGATCTTAAGATCTTTTCTGTAGAGGTAATTTTTTTTTTTCTTCAAGGGAAAGATAAAAAAAAATACTAAAACTCAGTTATCTTATGGTATTTTAATTATTTTTTTTTGTCACTGTACTAATAAATTGATTAAATCTGTTCTTCTGTGGTACAGTTGATGTTTCACATTATTGGAGCCTGTGTAGAAACCAGTGCCCCCTGTGACTTGGAATGCTTTAATTTTTAACCAGTCTTATTAAGCTGATTACGTAAGTTAAAATAAAATCAATAAATACTTTTAGAGGAAAAGGTATTCAGAACTTGTCTTGGAACACTCAGAAATAGGACTTGGCTTCACATGTAGGGGCAATGTATTATCCTTTTTGGTTCTTCTTTAAAATATCTCTTGAATTTGTTTCTAATTCCATATTCTTTTCATAAAATATGGTCTAGATGCTATCAAAATTGTTTTCGTTCTTCCTGTACTGGTTTAAATATATCAAACCTAAAATCTGCTTAAGGGGTTATGGCCCTTTTAGAAGCTGAACAGTGATGGACAGTCTTGAGTAAAATGTAAATTTCCTTTATTTAAGGTTATTATGTATTATGGTAAAGATTGCCCACTGGTGCTTGTGTTGCAGAGAAGAAGTTTATTATGGATATTTGAAGTGTTTAAATAAAATTTTAGCTTTTAAGAGAAGAAAGCAGCAGTTCTGCTAACAGGAAAAGCTAGGTTTTGGTCTGCTATAAGGTGTTTGTAGCTCAAGCCCTCAGTGATGATGTTGCAAGTAATGTTACCGTTCTCCAGTAAGTGGTATTTTTAATACCACTGCTTTCCTGTCTGGATAAATAATAATGATGACCTCAACTGTTAAAAATCAGGGCATAATTTTAATATAAAACCTCTTGATTTATTTTTCTGTCTTGTATTTTTTCTGTTAAGGAAAGATCTATTAAAATGTGGGTGTAAACTTTAAAAAAAACCCCACAACTCTTAATTTGCAATATCTCTGTCCTTCTTTACCTCCATCCTTTGGAGGGGTGTTTGTCTCTCAAAAATGGTTACATAGAAGCTGTATTCTGGCCAGACCAAATAAAATACTCCCCCTCCCATCCTACACATCACACAATTCACATGAATTGCAGCTGTAAAAGTTGTACCATACCTCCAAGTGGAAGATCTGGTTTGCAGAGAGGAGATGACAATTGCCTCTGGAGGGTCCTAGTGCTTTCTTTTGGGATAGAGCTGTTTCTGGCATGCAGGATGATCTGATGCCAATGCTGAAGGTGATGTCATAGAATGGTTATAGAATCATAGAATGGTTAGGCTTGGGAAGGACCTCAAGATCATCTAGTTCCAACCCCCCTGCCATGGGCAGAAACGCCTCACCCTAGACCATGTTGCCCAAGGCTCTGTCCAACTTGGCCTTGAACACTGCCAGGGTTGGAGCATTCACAACTTCCGTGGGCAACCCATTCCAGTGCCTCACCACCCTCACTGTAAAGAACTTCTTCTTTTTATCTAACCTGAACTTCCCCTGTCTAAGCTTGAACCCATTACCCCTTGTCCTATCACTACAGTACCTGATGAAAAGTCCCTCTCTGGCATCCTTCTGTCATCAGTCCTTATGAGCTTACTTTCTCCCAGTGCTGTTGGTTCTGTTTATTCTACTGTCCCTCCACAAGCACATTTCCACTGTGGATTGTAGCATGTCCTAGTGTGGGAGCTGGACTTCACAACTTGAGAGCCACAAGCTGGTCAATTTAATCTCTTCCCAACTTTACATAAAAGAGGCAGTCTTGCAACTTCACCCTCTGTCTTACATAGCATATATGCACTTTCCTTTTTTCACAAACTGGTATAAAACCCCCCAAATCATATTGCTTATGACGAATCTGTACCTTATGTGGTCTGTTGTTTAGCTTACAGGAAATTTGTGATCTAAAAACTGAATTTGTATAACTTTTGACTTCCATCGTGTTTGTGATACTGACACCTGCACCCTTCACTTCCAAAGTACAAAGTAGATACTCGTACTAATCAAGTCATCTCTTAAATTTGTTTTCATTTAGATTGTATAGTTTGTTTTCCAGCCACTCCAGTATTACTGTGGCTTCCTCTTTCTAGGAATATCTGCTCCCTGCTTTACCTTCAATGTTCCTTTAGTAATGCATCCTCAGGTTTATTTAGTTTTAAAATTTTTTACTAGATCATTGGTCTGATAATTGCAATGACCTTACTGGCTGTTTCCTATGGTTTTAGAACCGATCTTGCTGCTCGTTGCAGCTCTGAGATTACCGATAGTTTGCTGTATCTAGTTTTGACATCTGAGTTTTGAGAAATTCAAGAGATGAGGTTATTGTCCTGGAGCAGGAAGTCAGATTGTGTAATAACTTCATCCTGAAAATGCAGCCTGCATTCTTTCCTCCTTGATGTTCTGAGTATAATAATCTATAGACAATTATCTTCAAAACCTTTATGGGATTATGACTGTTAAGAACCACGCAGGTAAGATGCCCTAATGCCATGTTGTGCTTCAAGTCTGGTGAATATGAGCTACAAAAATGTTCAAAAACCTTGATAACTGACAGGACTATTCAACATGTCTCCTTTATTTTTATTTGGAACAGATTTTTAGGGCGTTTAGTCGTGTCCTGTGCTAATACCCTGCAGCCCAAATTTGAGTCGAGAAGTACTTATTTCATAGTAGCTTGAAGGATTTAAAGTCGTACTAAGTATCATTCTAAGTATCCATTAAGTACAGGTGAAGCTTAACTTGGTAAAGCTCAGCTTGTATAAAAACATTCTCAGTGGCTTAAAGTTGATTTTTTTTTGTTTGTTTTTTAAGTAACTATTTCCCAGATACTGAAAATATACTGAATTTGTACAAGTTTGAGTTGTTATAGGTTTAAAAAAATAAATGCAGTAATTATTACAAGGTGAGTCACATCTACTTTCTATCTTTCTATGTAATGACGTGTATATGTACATGCACAAGGGTTTTTTTATGCCTCGTCATCTGTATGTGACTAGTCTCCGGCTTTCCAGCTGATGAATTCTGTGCTATGTAATACAAGAACTGAGTCCATATTACTGACAATTTTTCCCAGTCCTGTGTACAGTTTGGCAATTAGAGGTGATTGCAGTGTCAGTCATACAAGGAGAAGTGGGGAGAGCTGGGATTTTTGTCACTAAGAAGGTTGGGGGGGATTTCAGTAATGAGTATAAATACCTGGACAGAAAGGAGTAGGAATGGAGTCAGGCTCTCTTCTCAGTGGTGCACAATGGAAGGACGGGCGTCAACAGGCAATTCCATTTAAACATAATGTTTTTTTACTGTAAGGGTGATTGAATGCTGGAACAGGCAGCCCTGAACCACTGTGCATCTCCACATCTTTGGAGATGCACAAAACCTGACTGGACACAATCCTGAGCAACTTGCTGTAGTTGACCCTGCTGTGAGCAGAGGCGTTGGACGCTCCAGAGGTCCCTTCCAACCTCAAGTATGCTATGAGTCAAATGGTATAGTATGCCTTGTATTCTATTTCACATTTTCAGTGTAGGTGGCAGATAAGCCCTTCATATTTTAGTAATTGAACAGCTAATAAGAAGAGCATAATTCTTCACTCTGCCAAACTGAATTCAAAATACTTGCCACAAGTGTTATGGTATCTGGACACCTCTGTCCAGCAGCCTGGGAGCTTTGGGTATGACTGCTTCATAAATAAAAAGGAGCCACCACCTCTCCATATAATCTTTATCATGATGCGTAACTGTTAGACACGTTTTAGGTCCTAGCTGGAGGTAAGTACTACCTCACAAGTAACTTAGAAAAGATAAAAGTACTTTACAAAGAAGATCTCTGTGTAAAGTGAGTAGTTTATCTTCCATATGTGTTTTATCATTCCATTGCTCGAAGTCTCTTTTCTAAGCCTTCACTTGATTAGTCATCCTATTTATCCCTTCCTCTATTAAAATCGTGTATGTTAGAAGTTAGCCTTTGGTAAATGGGTTTTACCTAAATGCACCATCAGAGGGTTCACAGGGCAAACAGCAGCAGTAGCAGGATGCTCCTGCTTAGTTCTTAGTTCAGAAGTTCTAAGTTCCCAATACAAAAGAAGAAAAGCAAGTTTTCATCTTACTCTGCAAAATTTCCTTTTCCTAAAACAAGTATTCCATTTCATTAAAACTTTTTTTTATACCTCAAGAAAAAATAAGATACTTAAGTTTTGGGTTTTGCTCTATGCAGGATATCGAGGTTGGTTTGGTTTTGTGGGGTTTTTCTGCTATGTGCGATTTGTTTAACTACAGTAAATCCCTGCTGACCTTGAGGTTTGTGCCAGTAGCCAGTGGTCTTTGACGAGCACAATCATCTTTTCTCTTTGGGTGGGGGCCATCTTTGTTTCCTTTTTATTGGACGGGATAGTTATTTCTTTAAAAGCCTGCTGGTGTAGGCGTTAAAATGAATTTGTAAATTAGTAGTGGTATATATAAAGTTTCATGGCTAATTTGCTTTCAGCTTGTTTTATTTTTTTTGATAGTATCTGTCATCCAGTGGAGCTACACACAAATTCCACCTTCCATTTCTGCTTGAAGTAGGGATAGATACATCCTTAAGATACATATTCTCTAGTTTGCTTTTAGGATTTATCTTTATCCTTATACAAAATTAACTCAAGCATCCCTTTGCTCTTGAGCTAGTAATAGCTTGTCCTTGCCATAGATCTGTTTTTCCTTACATTTTTGTCTCAGGACTGTATACCCAATTATCTTTTAGGTAATTATTTTGTTTATTTAAAGTTGGTTCTGCTTTGCTGTCTCAAGTTTACCTTTAACTTTCATTACTTCTTGTAAAACTCGCTACTTTTTGGTGTATTTTACTCTTAATGCATTGTAGACTGTTTTGGGGGATTTTTATTTTTTTTTACTGTACAAAAATACTTTTTGGTTTTTATTCTTACATTCTTCACATCCACATGCAAACTTAAATTTATGTGTATATATAGGTAAGCAGGTCACTCCCATGGCTGTTGGGCAACATGATTTACTAAGGTATTGAAGATAACAAACACGTCACTTTGGAGTATGTGCTGTGTGCAACAGGATAGGTGTAGTCTCATAAATATCTTTCAGATCCTGTTGTTCTCAAGAGCTTTGGGAATGGTCGTCTTTTTTGGCACACAAGTATCTGGACTTGGCGAGGAGCCCCATGTGTGACCTCAGTGAAGTTCCCTTCTCTCAATCTCTCCTCCAACTTTAAAATAACGCCTTTCTTCATAAAGTTATTAAGAATCTCTATTTTTTATTTTTTTTTTTTCCCCTCAGGAATGAGGAACTAGGGGACAGTTGAGCTTGGTAGGTGTCAGATCAGTTCTGTTCAGAATTGTCCACCAATCTGCCCTTGAAGACGAAAGGAACGGGCATTTGCCAAATTGTCATTGCCATGTTGCCTGCCCCGGAGTGTGGTCATGGAAAGGCTTCTCCATAGAGTCCTTTCATTTTTTTTCTTGGATTTTTTCAGTCTTAGAAGTCACTGCACAATTCTGTCTGAAACCTCCTGTCTTCTACAAGGCCACTGAATGCTTCAGTGTTGAGAGTGTTGTTGATATACCTTGCTCTCTAGGAACCTGTATCTTAAAAATGCTGCCTTTTTTGTTTTAGAATTTAATTCCATTTATCTCTTGTCTTCCTCTGTGGTTTTTCATTGTAGTTTTGTTATTTGTTTGGTATTTTTAAATAATCCATTGAGTATTGCTTCCTATAACAAGAAATGTATTATTTAGACACCTTTAACCTTGCAAAGTGAGAAAATTAAAACCCGGGTTACTTTTTGGTTGGCTAAGTGTACATTGTAATTTTTTTTTGTTTCCTCTTTTGTTTCCTCCAACTTAGCCATATTAACAGAAGCTCTGTTTAGTTTGAATGCTGTTCTACATAATTCACATATTTCCATCCCTCGATATCTTGATTCTTAAATAACTCCTAGTGTTACTCTAAAGATTTTTCTATGATACAGAAATGCTTTCTGAGCTTCCAGCTGAGAGGGATGTTAGCATCCTCCTTGCCTTTGCATGTGGAAAATTCTTGAATGCGTTCTGGTAAAGTGAGCAATATGTGGTGCTTGTCACAAATCAGTGTTGTGGAGAAGAATCATGAAACTAAAAAGCACATGTCAGGATTTTCTCCCACCTATTCTCCTTTCGCCTAACTGAAAGGCTTCTTATTTCTTTCTTCTCCCTGATATATAAGTTTGGGGGTTTTTTTTCAGGCTTAATAGCCTATTATTCTACCTTAAAATTACGTCTATTTTTATCTATGTCAGATTAAGGCAATAGCTCTGAGCAGCTCTGCATTGTGTTCAGTTTAATAAGAATTTTAATTCATGGTCCAGTATGAACTGATGTTGACTTTGATGGGAAGAATTTGGAAAGAAATATTTGCTGCCCTAGGAAAAGGTCTACTTCATCCAAAGCCTTCTTTTTCTTTAAAATAAGCTGGGATAGGTGTTGAAGTCAGTATAATTTATTTCTAAAGTAGACTGAAAAACTTCAGCCCTTTTGAGAATGTGCCACTTCAGTGCAGAGTGTTTTATTCTATTTGATGTTTTGGATTTATTTTATTTGAGCTGGAGCAGTATATACTTTGCACTCATGCATTCACACACACCCCCTCCCTAGCCTGGATTATTAAATTTCTTTCCTCTTTTATTTGGGAATGAAAGGCTTGCTTTAAACATTGAGAGATGATCATCTCTATGCTGTCTGGAAACTTTCCAATTCTTTGGTTTCTTCTTTTACACTATTCCATAGCTTGTATTTTCTTTTGTTCTTTTCTTCCGTTTCTTTCTTTACAATTTTTTTTTTTTTTTTTTTTTTTTTTCCTATTTTGCTTGGTTTTATTCTTGGCAGCACTTTCGTATCCGTATTTCCCTGCCACTAATCCTTCTGCCACCCGTCTTTCGATGTCAGCTTCAATCAAGTCTCACTTCTGCTGAGGATTTGAGAGATCCGATTTCTGAGGTGAATTTGCCAAGATACTCCTCTGCTATGAAGGATGCTTGTGTTTTGCTCCTTTGTTCTGCATGCTTTGCTTTCCAGCAGAGCAGCTCTTGAGTTTTGAGTAAAATTATGAGTTACAGTCCTCTCTCTGCTGAGACTTCGTGTTAATTTGATTTAGGTCCCCTTTAGCTATCCCATAAAGAAGGAAAAAGGTTTTTCAGAGCAGCTCCTTGTGGGAGCTGGAGCTTCAGTCAGCTCTCTCCTCTCCTGACCTTTGCTTGGCTGACAGGATATTTTTAGCTTCCCTTTTTTCCCATTACCATCATATTATTTTGTTCAGGATTCATGCCAAGCTAATCATTCTAGAGTTACTGAATCTCCCCTTTTACATTTTTAAAAATACTGCATATTAATGTGGATTGTCCTTTGATGTTTAGAGTTTCTTAAGATTATTTAAAAACCAACATTTGTGTTTCTGAGAGCTCCTCAGTTACTTCCTTGAAGCTTCTTGTGTGTAAATTATCTGGGCCTCTCCTTTGTAAAACACTCAGTTTTATCAGATACTGCTTTGCTTTTTTTCAGACATAATTTTTCTTTTCCTTGCATATAATTTTAACGAGATGGGTTCATATTCTTTTTCTAGTTATAGAGCAGTCTTGCCTTTTCTTCACATTTGTTTCGTGACTTACCCATTTACTTACTGTGAGGTTGAAATTCAAGGGTTTGGGTGTTTTTTTGTTTCCCTGCTGCTTAGTCTTCTTTCATTTCAGAGTATCTGTAGTGCTGTTTTTCGGCTGTTTTGTATCCAGGAGAATGTCCCAGAGCACTACACAGTCAAATCCCCCCTCTGCTTCAAAAGAGGGTTCTTTTATTTGTGGTTTTCCCTTTAGTCCATTGTCCCACGATAAAAAGTGTAGTGACCTACCAGGATTGTATTTGGAGAGGTCTAAAGTGTGTGCTTTCATATCTAGGAGCTACACGTTTTTGTATCATTTACTATCCTACTCGAGAACAAGGATTAAACTCAGAACTTGAGTCCTTCTACAGTGTTACTGAGTGTGGGACTTGTCTTCCAGGTTCAAAATGTTGATGTAGTGTTAATCATTTATGTTACAATCTGGCTGAATGTGGCGGAGTTTTGCTATGGCAGGAAGGTTAAATATATCAAACCTCAGATTTAGGTGTCTGATTCTCTTAATTATAGGCAACATGACAATTGGAATATGGTTATTAATACTTGAGCTGTACAAACATTTTGTGCCTTGTGACCATCTTAACAACTCAGTTGCTCTGTAAAAACTGGTTTGAATTAATTGGGGATGTGCCACAAAAATGTACTTGAATCAATTCAACATTGTTCAAGCATAGTAAAAGCCATTTTGTTTTGTAAATTTAGCTGACAAGTTTAAGTAGTTTAAGACACCTCCTGATTTTGATTTCCTTGTGAATGTTGGGGGCAGAAGAACCGTCAGGTAGCCTGGAGGAAAACATTAAACTGAAGGGTTTCTCATGGATTAAGACTGTTGCTCAGTATTTTGACGATTACCTGCTGTACACAACCACAACTAGGATTTGGTTGTAGTCTTCAGCTTTTGAGGCTAATGGCTCTGTTTTAGAAGTAATTTGGCATTCAGTCCTCATCGATTTCTAATAATTTCTGCCAGTTTGTTATAAAGTGTGAGGGGGTTCATGTAATTTATGCTGCTAGGATTGGTTGAATAGTTTGGCTATGTTCTGACCAGAAGTAGCATCAGTATTACAGGTTTCTTGAAAACTAGTTCTTTGAATTTACAGTACTGAATAACACATGGAAACTGTCTATCACTTCTCTGTCTAGGTGTATTGCTTGGCTTTTTCATGTTGGAAACACCTGTTTGCATTTTCTTGTTAGATACTTTAAGCCTCTTCTGTTTTGTTTCCTGCAGTCAGGACATATCACAAATTCATTAAAATATTTTACTGTGTTTGAAGTGCCTAAACTTAGACAGATAGGAAGCTTTGAAAAGTAGCTTCCAAGGCTTCCTTGGGAGGCTTTGAAGAGTAGCTATCTCTCTCACTGAGAACATTTTCATTAGCTTACATGTAGATAGTAAGAAGGATAGATGGAGATTAGCAGAGGAACTGTTATTAGAGTATTGATGCTTCTCTCTTCTTGCCTACGCTCGGTTCTTTTCCTGTAGGGCTGGGCAAGCTTGTAGAGTCTGCATGTTGCTTTCACTCACAGTGGTAATTCTTCCCACCTTGCACCAAGGACAAAGCCTGAGTACCTTTTCATCGTTCTCTCAAATACAGAAAACATGAGTAGCTTCTCACACAGTAACACAGATGAGCGGTTAGAGTGACGTCTGTACTCAAACCAGGGAAGAGCTTTGGAATGGCTATAGAGCACACTGCTCATGCCTGCCTTTCTCCAAATGGTAGAGCCAGGGGCTAGATATTCTGAGTAAACTCTAAGCTTACATAGCATAAGCTTGTATGAAGCTCTAATATTGATCACTGAAAATCCTTAGAAATCTCATGATGACTGTTTTTAGCATCACTAAAAATATAGGTATTTGTCCTACTCTTCAGCCTGATTCCTCCCTTAGGTTTGCTGGTATCATTCCTTGACTTGTACCCTAAATTGGATGCAATGTGGCTGAGTGCTTTTGTACAGCAAATGATATTTCATTCTTTGTGATTGTTTTATATCAAAGATTCTATTTATGGTACTATAATTTCATAAACTTAAAAGCAGAAGGATTAGCATTTGCTTCATTACAGAGTTTGGGTATGTGAATAGAAGTTTATAAACTTGACAGTATTTCTTAAGTGCTGGTGTTTCTTTAGTTGAGGGTGTGGATTTAGCCTCCTAATTATAGTACTCTTCTAGGAGGGGCAGATGAAGTGAATCACTGTTCTAGGGCTTTATGTTTTTTGTCCCGCTGTCTAAGGAGGAGTGAAATTCCTCTGTACACCTTTGTATTCTGAATATTCCATGAGGGAGGTCACTGTACTGACATTCTTACGGTGGAAATGATTTATACCATTTGGTGACTGCTTCGGTATTGCTAGTTTGATAGATGACAACGATGCATTCTTTAAACTGACACCCTTGTTTTGAATGCTGATATGCTAAATCATTTTCTAGTCTGAAGATGGTTTTTAAAATAAAATGGTCTGACCATTTTTGATGAGTAAACTTTACAAGAAAAGGTTAAATGTGTATCATTGATTCAAGTAAAGACTACCTATGCTTGCAGAAGTGACTTTTACAGATGGATGATAATTGAAATAAAAAACCCCAGTGTAAACAAAAGTATACCACAAGTTGCTTAGACGTCTTCATTCTATTTAGTCTTGGTTTTTTTCACTTTTATTCTCTTCTTTCCTGGTAAAATTCTTAATCCTCTGATATGAGCAGTGTGGACAAATCTTGAAAAAAATGCTTTATTGGGGAGGAAGAACAAAAAAAAGGGCACACTTTCCCCATTCTGCATCTACTGAAAGGTATAATCTCTGAGCTTCACAGTTATGAGAATAAAATGGAGCAAATACAGCTTGAAATTTATCAAATTTTCTTCCTGTCCAACAGTTGACTTAAAAAAAAAATCTTAAGTATACTTGGAGAAAATAATAGTAATTAAAGAAAAATTGAGTGGAAAGAAGACAACCTTAAAAGACAGATACAATGCAAGTTTGGGTTTTTCTTTTTTCTGGCATTGTTACAGTGGGTAACACGTATCTGAAGGGGGCCTATAAGGATGTTGGAGAGGGACTCTTCATCAGGGACTGCAGTGGTAGGACAAGGGGTAATGGATTTAAACTTGAACAGAAGTTTAGATTAGATATAAGGAAGAAGTTCTTCACAGTGAGGGTGGTGAGGCACTGGAATGGGTTGCCCAAGGAAGTTGTGAATGCTCCAACCCTGGCGGTGTTCAAGGCCAGCTTGGAGAGAGCCTTGGGCAACATGGTCTAGGGTGAGTCGTTCCTGCCCATGGCAGGGGGGTTGGAACTAGATGATCTTGAGGTCCTTTCCAACCCTAACTATTCTATGATTCTATGTTCATTTTTTGTTTTCTTTATTTAAAGATTATAATTCATTGACCCATGAGCTGCTATTAAAACACAGAGATACACTTTTTTTTTCCACTTATGTCTGTTTTGTGGCCAAGCACACCCATGAAGTACATGTCAATCAACAGATTTGTCCATGCTATTATGTTTGTGAAATAGGAAGTGAATTTATTTTTTAAAGAATACCATTTGTATCGTTCTCTGAAAGCTGGTGTTATCAATGCTGTTATGTTCATGTACCAGCCTTCATTTAAATATCTGTGTGATCTTAATTATACAGGTTTCTGTAATCCCTTCATGATACTGTTTTCAAATATGCAGTTGTTGTAGCCCAGCTACACCGGAATTATTTTCTAATAACTCCCTGACTTCTAATAAAGGAATGGAGATCGAATCTACTTAATGTATACATCTATCATGCATCCATATCTTAAACACTATGTGGAATTCTGGTTGAGTTTTTTGCTTTTCTTACTTTCCCTCTTCTCAAAGTTGCAGAAGAACTACGAGGCTCAGAGTCACAAGAAGGATCATCAGATGTAGGGACAATTTTCCTACAAGGAACAATTAATATTATCTACTTACCTTTCAACCTCTGAAGAAGAGGTGACTAAGAGGAAGATGTGGTGATAGTTTGTAGAATGTGTTTAGGCAGCAACTGTTCAATGTCTCTTCCAATAGAAGGACTGGGAGGTGTCAGAAAAGGTCAGAACTGGTCTGCAGGTTCAGAATCAAGCAGCAGGAAATGTGGTTTTGTATGTTTTGTGGGTGACTGGTGAAACTTCTTGCGTAGGATGTTCTGGATGTTTAAAGGGCCAGATAATGACTGGACAAGAGACATAAAGGAAAAGGGATCTGGAACTGAAAAATGCAGAGATCTCGCTGCTGAGCAAGCCATAAATGGGGTGAAGCTGGACAGATGTTTGGTAGCATCATTGTGGCTTACTTGGTTCATAATAAATTCCTCCTTACGCATCTCTCCTGCTCGCTGCTGGATGCAAGGCTAAAGAGATCTTTTGGGATTGATGTGGTACAGCCACTTTGGGGTTTTTTTTGCTCTGGGATTTCAGTTAGGGTTTCAGTTTGTGGGTTTTGTGTGCTGGGGAGACTTTTTTTTTTTTTTTTTTAAGGTCATAAAACTTCATTTTTCATTAACTAGTTATCTCACAATAACTGGTTTTTTTTAAAGTCATAGTTCAAGCTTTTAAGTTAGGTGAACTAAATACCATCCTTTAAAGTTTTAGATTTAGAGATCTGGGGATGTTTCTCAGTGAACTTGAAAAATGTTGAAGAATCATTAAATGGTAAAAGTATACAAAATCAATGATTAAAAAGGGTATCTCTAGCCTATGGCAAAGAATCCTAAGCAATGAAAACTACACAGTTTCCTTAAGCAAAAACTGTGCTTTTGAAAAGAGATTTTTCACAGTTGTAATTTTTCTAGCGACCCTTTAGTTTGTTTTGGTGGAGGAAGTAAACTAATTGTTTGTTTAAAAACTCACAATGCAGAATTTCTCATTGTTGGGTAGTAGTGATGATCCCAACACCAGGAGGAGGAAGGAGTGGTTGCAAGAAGTCTGGTCTAGAAATGTGGCAAGAGGAGAAATGTGAACAGCCCTGTAAGAGTAGATAATTTCTAGGTCATGGAGGAGCCATCCTGGAATGGCAGAGATGGCAGCTTAAGGGGTTTTGCACTTTACCCGTAATATTTCTAAACAGCCTTAAGTTCTATGCATTTCTCTTTTGTCCCCAAAAGCAAGCACAGGTCTTGGATTTGTGAATACATTAAGCTAATGCTATCTTCTTTTCATGTCTTTGAATAACGATTAAGGTTTTAAAGTTAAGTGTATGGAATTTCTGAATTACTGGAATGAATTTGCTTTTAGCTGAGACTGGTGTATAAGGTGCTAGGATGTAGTCATTAATTGTTTCATCTCATGTTATTTCTAAACCAAGATAGCTTTTAGGTTAGCATCCGGAAAGTAGCGAGCTGCTCCATGTATCTTTTCCTTCTCTTCATTTCATGTGGGAGTTTAAGCCTGCATTGGTGCACCCCACATGAAGCCAGCACAGCTGCAAGATATTTGGGTCTGTCTCTGCTTTTGATGCTGGTCATTCCCTGTCATGCAACCGACAGTACCTGGTGGCTGCTCCTCCAGGGCTTGGCTGCCGGGGGTGGTGGTGTGCTGCTGTATCACAAGGTGGAAAACTGGGACAAAGAGACCTGCCTGAGGCAAGGGGTGGGTTTGTGGAGCCATCATGAGGAAACCTGAAGATTTCCTAAATCCTGTCAAGTTGTCCCTGTATTTTTTTTTTCCACACTGGCTTTTCAAGAGGGTTTCATATCACTTTATAATCTTCTTCTGGCTAATTCCAATGTCTTCAAGTCATCATGCAGCTCACAGGAAACTGCTGCTGTTTGGATTGCCTCACACTCTAGGTTTGGTGGATTGCATATTTATATTTTAGTTTGGGTTTGATCCAAACAAAGTAATTCCTGACTAAACCTATTCATAAACTCATGGATGCTGGTCAGTTTGTTTGCTCTCTTTTCTCCCAGAGTGTTCAGAATGGAACAATGGCTTTCTGCTTCCCTGGAAAGTGTATCCACTAGACTGGCTTTTAGACACGTTCCTCTGTTTGCTGAGATCCTTTTCTCAAAGCATTCAAGGTCTGATGTATAAGAGCCTCTTTTCCTGATGAAAATTTGGATGAGCTTAATTGCCGTGTGATTTATTTGGTTTTTAATGGTAACTATTTAAAGAATTCAAATTAAGACACAAGCTGGTCATTCTTGTTTCATTTTAAAAAAAAAAAAAAAATCTCCTAAAAGGTACAAAATTCTAGCCATACAAATTCTGCTCATCAGCTATGCTGCTTTTACTTTGCAAAACAAGCAGTGATCCTTGCTCTGGGTGCTGGTGTTTTGAGATACCTTGTAATCTTAGCTTTGTGGGGTGGCTGCCTTTCTATCTGTGGCACCTTTTTTTTTCTGTCTAACTCTGTAATTTTTAGTGCATTTTAACAGGTGCATGCAGTACTTGTCCAGGATAGAAAGTAGTGCAGAATGAAAAGAAGCATGGGCGAGGCTTTTATTTGGAAGAAAAAAAAATAGCTGAGGAGGAAGTTCGCTGCTGAAAGGGTTATTGTAATCAAGTTTATCATGGGAGCTTGCTGTTGTGTAACAGAAACTCTAGCTTGTCCATACCTGTCTTTAAGCATTACTTAATGAAGAAAGAAAACAAACCTACCAAAATATTTATGAAATTCAATAAAATTAGTTCCCAAACTCTTAAATCTTAACATGTCATGACAGTTCAGCTCCCTGCTGGGTGACTCTCTCCATTTTTGGAAAGACTATATTTTTCAGAAAAGTGCTATTTGTCAGAGAGCACGAGCAGTCTAATGCTCAAGCACGTGTCTCTTGGTTTAATAATATTGAATCTCATTTATTCAAACACCACTTTAGTCAGGAATCATGTAATGAAAAAGATGTCTTCCTCTGAAAGTAGCCTCCTAGAAGGTCTGCTGAGCATCTAATGAAAATGTCTTATCTTTTTTTGTCTTTTATCTTTTTTAATTTTCCTTCCTAGTGAAGAAGTAGATCTGGACTAGATGTTCAGTTAGGTTTTTCTCTTGTGTTTGGGCTGCTGGCTCATCCACATGCCATCTTGAATTCTTCAGTAAAACCTGCCTGTGACAATTTAATGCAATCTAATATCCCAGCACACCTGGATTTTTTTCTCTCAAAATTGCATGTACATTGTTTATTGAGTCATCTTCTAAAGTTAATCTTTTATTTTTTTCTATACAAAGGTCCTTTTTAGTGCCTTGCAACAATGATCTGGAGTAATTTGGTGTTTTAAGGTGTAGTAGGTGTTTCAGCTGAAACGGTTATCAAAGGAGAGCAGAAGAGAGATGCTGCCAGTATGAACTCTTCTATGATTTTCTAATTGTATCTTGACTTTTTTTTTTTCCTCCATATTTTCTTCTGTCCATCTGCTGCCAAACAAATAACTTGGGCAACCTCTTTGCCTGTCTTCAAGGTGGACAAACTGATTTCATTCTCCTGTCTTAACCTTCGGTTGCCCTTTCTGCTCAATGGCAGGCCTGTAAAGCAGCAACTTTAATTGTGCACTTGGCCTTTTTGTGTCTTTTCTAGTGGAAGAAGTCTCACAAGCTGTGTATTTCTTAGCAGTTATCTATATGGAGTTGAAGCAGTTTCACCTGTCTTTGTTCTTTTTGTCATTTGGTTACCTTTTAATAATTCCAGGCACACTCTCTCGCAGTTACATCAGCATCTGTATGTGATTCATGGATATCAGGGTTTGGAGAAACGTATCCACTCGTTTAGTCCACATGAAAATGGCTGTGCCAAGTCAGAATCGAGGCTGATTGAACCTGGTCTCCTGTTTCCAATAGTGACCTAGGATAGGATTAGGAGCAGGGTGCCGTGGTAACAGTGCTTAAGATGTCACAGAATCATAGAATGGTTTGGGTTGGAAGGGACTCCTGAAGATTCTGAAGATTCCCTTTAAACATTTTTATGTCTTTTTTGTGTACTCTATCCTTTGGCAAAGAAGACATTCATGAAGAGACTACTCAGAATTGAACTGTGCAACAGAGTCGACTACATTGGGGTTTTTTCCAGCTAGGTTTAGTGAGTGTTGCTTATTTTTTAAAGTTTGTATTCATGGTAATACACAGTGTTAAAGCTCACTTAATTTGTGTGTGATGGCTGTTGCGTTGATTTGCTGCTATTCAAGCAGCTGATGGTCCCTGAGAGGTAGATGGAGGTTAAGCAAAGGAGGAGAAAAACTGTTGTTTAAAAAATATCCATCAGCAGGGTTCATTGGTGTGTGTTTGTATGGGAGGTAGCAAGATTGGTAGTACCATGCGAGTACACACAAAACATGAAAAAAAAACCCAGATCTTTCGTAATGTAGGTGTTTAGGCTTGCTGACCACATTAAGGATCTAGTTCGTAACAATTGGTTCACAAGGTCATTTCATTAAGGTTTAAATACTAATTTGGGTGTAAATTTCACAGCTGATACAGTTATTGTCTTTACTGTCAATTCTTTTATGTAACCTGCATGCACTGTGGCTGGCGTCATCCCACCCACTGTTACGTTGCAGACAACCAGATATATCTGAACCAGTTGAGCAGCAGAAGCAAGGTGAGGTGAACCAGGCTCCACACAGCACTTGACTGCTGTGCTTGTTGTTGGCACTTAATTTTACCTTAAGTGAATTTAAAGCTAGCTTGGGCTCCTGGGAATGTGTATTTCAGTGCAAGCTGCATTCAGAGATGTTTACATACATCGGGCAGCCATTTGGTTTATTACTTTTACAATAAATATCTGTTGGTTTATGGATATGACTTGCTTTATGGAGCGATTGAACCAAAATTCTGCATTGTGATGCAAAGAACCCTTCTCCAACCCTCGTAACTTGATGTTTGCCAAACCTTCAAGTTAAATTGTTTTCTTAGTCCATTTCCTGAGAAGTCTGGTAGACTCTTTTTCAAACTTAACCTAGGTTGAATTTGTTATCTTAAAAATGGTGGAGCCTTACTTGGGTTTTGGATAATTTCAAGCATATCCAAACTCAAAATGTCAAAGATTCCCAGAGACCTACGAAAAGCCAAAAATGAAAAATATTAAGTTGGACCTTATTAGATTCCAGTATTAAACAGCCATTAAAAGAATCACTTGGGAAAGATGTCCACTGCTGAACATGAGTAGCACAGGTGAAGGCAGAGCCTTAGAGAATGTGCAGACATGGGAAGAAAGGGTTCCCAGGGTGAAAATTCACAGGTAGAAGGATTAAGATGAAGGGAACTGTGCTGCAAAGAGTGCTGAACAGGAGAGGAGGGTGGAGGTAGGGGAAATATGAAAGGGGGAATTTAAAACAACTCTGTAATTAATTATTTTCAGAAAGGATAGAATAGTATCATCATAAACTGAACTGTGAATATTTAAGTAATGCTTGCTGAGATATTATCCTGATACAGGAGAAGGAAATGGCCTATACAGTCATCGAAGAAGAGAGTCAGTCAGACCACATATAAAACAAGAAGCTATGAAGCCTGCAAATTAATCTAGACAGCCATCCAGTGCATAGTGTTTTCTACTTGTTGACCAGCAACATTCTGATATTGTCCAAACAAGTAGGAGAGGCTGCAATCGTGGCTTACCTAGAACAATTACCTGTTACTCTGATCTGATTATCATGCTAATAGTCTGGCTCATCTGCTTCTGAAAACCAGCTTGTTCTTTTCTAATACAGGTGAAAAATGCCATGTAACTTTGAAAGATAAAGGCAACCAATTTAAATAGTCTAATGAATATTTATCATAATGAAAATCTTGTTCTAGACGCTTCTTCACCAACTCAACAGTGTGTATTTTGTCCTTGTACGTTCAGTTGAAGTTGGTGGGGGTGAGGAAGGGAAGAAAAGAAAAAAGTGTTCTCAAGTAGTATGACTCTTCTGTACAGCTTTCTGGAGAAGACCTGCAGCTACCTTATTTGTCACATGTGGGAATAAGATAGAAAGGTTTTAAAGACAAAGCTGTTAAGAAAAGTTCTCGGTAACCTCTGTACCCAATCTAGAAAAGTTATAGACTCTGTCAGTGTTGTTGATCAGGCTTGAAGAAGTCCCAGCTTGCGAAACATCTGAAAAGACTAGCAGGTGGCATAACTTTAAAAGGATTGTCTGTCAGTCTTCCTGAAATTATTAAGTGCCCTCAAGGGTTTGTAACTGAGTTTTATACGTAGAGTGTTTCCCAGGTTCTCGAAACAAGGTGAGAGCTCAGTAACACTATGTGCTGATGGACAGGGGAGTTGTCCTAATATTTAGCACAGAAATACAACTTGAATTTTTTGATTTATGATTGGATGAGTGAAAGTTGTGCTTGGAGAGCATGTGGCGTATGATCTAACACTGTCCTCTCTTGTCTAAGTACTCCTCCCTTGGGGTTTAATCATGGGGTGCTGGAGGCAGAGTTTTTTCACCTGAAGGAAGGAGGCCACAGCTCTGGATCTGGCTTTCCTAGTTGATTTGCTGGTTGACTTTCAGTGCAACTTGTTTTATCAGGTTCTTTTCTTTTGGCAGAGATACAGAGCTAGGTGGAAGGTGGTATTTTTTATTAATTCTGAGGTTGCTTGTTTGCTCTATCTTGCTTTTTCTTAACATTGTCCTAACGTGCTGTGCTGGTTGTGTGGAATTTGGGTTTTCTTCTGTTTTAACCCTCCCAGTATCTGTGACACTTCGCAGAGTAAGAGATTTGCTCTGTGAACTCAGAGCTCTTTCAGAATTAGAGTATGAACAGGCTATGTAGTGACTGGGGAAAATTACCAGTGCTTGATTATTGAAGTAAGTCTTCTCAGTCCTTAAACTTTCACCCTTTGCCGTGGTGTATCTGACCGAGATGTGATCTTGTGCTGGATCCAGCTTACGCTTGCAGTTCACAGTTCAAGAGATTACTGCATAGTCCTGGAAGCGTGGTGTTTGGTTCAACTTGCATCGTCATGACTCAGCGCTGTGTTGTAGAAACATGAGTACTATAGAGAATGTTTTTGAGCTTAGGGAGGTAAGCCCTGGAAGTAGCAATTGATTTGGTAGATCTTTATGGTGGATTAGTATCCCCTGCCTGGATCTGCACATCCCAATAGTGTTTACATCTTTGTGTAAACACACATCCATGAAGAACAGTTTTTGTCTGTTAACACTTTTTTTAAAATAAGCCAAGTGATAGCTCTTGGTATTTTATTTGCAGTTTTTACACCACTTGTGTTTGCTCTTCAAAAAGAGAGGCTCTGGCTGCCCCATCCCTGGCAGTGTTCAAGGCCAGGTTGGACAGGGCTTTGAGCAACCTGGTCTAGTGGAAGGTGTCCCTGTCCATGGCAGGGGAGTTGGAACTAGATGAGCTTTTAAGGTCCCTTCCAACCCAAACCATTCTATGATTCTATATAAAAAAAGGACATCAGTTGTCATTTTAAAGCAGAAGCATTTTCTAGCTATTTTGAAAAAGAACTGTATTTGCCTTATCTAAATTCCAAACCAAAGCTTTGAAACAACAGTCAGTGCTGGGCATGAGGAAGAAAGGATGATTCACTAGTGCCTATGATAAGAAAGCTGTCTACCTACCCTGACAGAGAGAGAAGCTCAGGTAGAAGGTGATATAGGTGTCTACTGTGAGTTCTCCAATTAAGAGCTATATTCCTTAAAGTAACTCTGTGCTAAATTAGATTGTTCAGATAACTTCACTGGTGATAGTTTAACATTTGAGGATGGGAATGCTTAAAATGACTGAATTCCCAGTGTCTTAATTTATTTTCATCTGTGATATATTATTAAGAAGCTACTAATTCAACTGCTTTTCATTAAAGGGAAAAACATATTTCCTTTATATCTAATTAGGAATAGTGTTTATGTAATGCTTTTGTTTGAATTATCTGGGACTTCAATTTTTCTCCAAATGTGCTCAAGAGAAGTTACATATGATTCAGGTTTTGTTCCAAGATTTTGTTATTCAATTTAGCACTGCTTTTTAAGAGGAATGGAAAGTACTGTGAGCCTGGTCTTCTGTAGAAGTCTGGTAATGCGTGTTTTTCTTGTTTCTCAAGATAGTCCTGCAGCAGTCTGAGCCAATTTTTAACACTGTTTAGAACAACATATAATGAACATGATACAACTTCCTAACTGTTACAAGAAGTTGCATGTGTAATCATAAGTAAGTGACAGCAGAATTATTCATTTGCTTAAGCATGTGTTCACACAGTTAAGCAAGTCTGAACTGCAGTCTGAGGGGAGATCATTTAAAAAAAGAAAAGGAAATGCTGGGAATCATTCAAAACAATAAAACTTGAGCATTGGCTACACAGCTTATGTTAAAGTAGATGAAACCAAATGTTTGAATAAAGCCACGTTATTTCAGTCCTCTTGTTGTTGTAAACATGATTGTTCTGGTTTTAATCAGGTCTAGGGAAAAAAAAAAAAAACAACCAACCAAACAGAAGCCTGAATTCAGTCTTGTTCAGGAAAGTTTTGAACCTGTGTACAAAGTGTAAACCCCTGCTAAAATCCTATTAAAGCGAAGTGCCTTATGCACAAACTGACTTGATAAAATATGAATGCATGATAAAGTGCTCTGCTGAATTAGAACCACCAACTAGAGCAGAAAAAGCATTGAAAATGGTGAAATAGCCTGAACAACTGAAAATTACCCCTATAAATGAAGTAATAATATAAAATACAGAGAATTAAGAATGTTTAATAAAACAGTTTAGGCATTAAGAAATGAGGCTCAAATCTTACAGTCCATACTTACGCAAACTGCAGGTCCTGCTGAGTTCATTATGAATAAGCATGTCAAAATCTGTCTGTAAATTATGTTCTCCTCTAGCAGGAAAACCTCAGTAGAAATTGGGAGAACTTTCTTCATGCAGTCAATAGTTTTGAAAAGAGAATCACAGATTTATTGTCATGAATAAATGTTCAAACGTGAAAGGTTCTAGAGAGTATGGTCCTGCTGCTGAATGGGAATGGGGACATAGTCACAATGACCGAGGAGAAGGCTAAGGTGATGAATGAGTTTTCTGTCCTAGTCTTTGATAAGAGCAGCCGTCAGCAATCCCAGGTCCTTGAAACTGATAGGAAAGTCTAGGGAAAGGCAGAGTTACCCGTGGTGGAGAAGGGGCAGGTTATGGAATATACACCCTAACGGGATGTATGGAGGTTCATGGGCCACGGTGGGATGCTGCAACAAGTGCTGAGGGAGCTGGCTGGTGTCATCACAAGGCTACTGTCAATAACTTGAAAAGTCATGGTGACTGGGGGAGTGTCTTGAGGACTGGAAGAAAGCAAACATCATTCCTGTCTTCAAGAAGGGCAGCAAGGAGGATCTGGGGCACTAAAGGCCTGTCAGCCTTCTATTGATCGCATTCTTGTTGATAAATATGATAAATGAATACATAACAATGCATTGCGGAATAACCACAGACACCAGCACATGCCGGGGGTCTGACTGGCTGGAAAACAGCTTTTCAGAGAAGACCCTGGGAATTCTGGTGGACAAAATGCTGTGAAAATGCATCATGGGCCAGCAGTGTGCTCTTGTGACAAAGACCACCAGCATCATCCTGGGCTGCATTAGGCAGATGATTAGTGGCCCAAAGGACGTGATGCTCTCTACACAGCTCTGGTGAGGCACATCTGGAGTGCTGGGTCCTCTTCTGGGCTCCCCAGTACAGTGGAGACATGGACATAGTGGACTGAGTCCAGTAAAAGGCTGTGAAGATGATGGAGTGGAGCATCTGATAAATGAGGGGAGGCTGAGAGAGCTGGGACTGTTCAGCCTGGAGGTGGAGAAGATTCATGTGGGGTACTATGTGATACCTACAGGAGAGTGCAAACGAGGAAAACCAGATCCCCCTTAGTGGTATCCAGTGACAGGATGAGAGGAAGTGGGCACAAACTGAAATACAAGATCCATTTAAACATAAGGAAAAACAAAACCTTTTTTCTTTTGTACAGTGGGGGTGGTGAAACACTGGAGCAGATTTTCTATAGACCTTGTGGAGCTACCATCCATGGAGGTATCAAAATCCGACTGGACATGGTCCTGGGCAGCCTGCTTTAGCTGACCCAAGCAGGGGCTTGGACTCGATGATCTCCAGCAGTCCCTACCAGCTCCACCCTTCTGTGGTTCTGTGATCTCTGAGCTCTTTAGAGAGTTCACCCCCGATTGCTCTTGGGTTTTATCTTTGTTTTTTGTTTTTTTTTTTCCAATGCTTTTTCAATTTTGGAGTGTCTGGAGACATACTGATCTCTTCACAAAAAAAAAATAATAATGGGTTGGTTGCAGGTCTGAAGCAACTTCCTGTTTGTTCCTTATTATTTCCTGGGCTTTAAAACTAGCACGTTTTGCTTTTGCAGTACTGCAGTCTTGCTCTGTTCCTGCATGAGTGCGTAATCATAGAGTGCTAAAAGAGTCTGTATCATCAATAACTTAATAATAATTTAAAATCATTAACAACTATGATAATAAAGCAAATGTATAACATCCTCTAACCCTTTCTTTCAGTCATGGCCTGCATATGAAGAAGTATACAACAAAATGCTTGAACTTGCAGTGTTTTTAGAACTGCCTCGTTTTCCAGATATAACAGACAGCTGCTTTCTTCATCCAGACATGTTGTGCATGAAGTACTTGATGGAAGCTAATTTACCTGGTAAATATTTTCCCAAACCCGAACTGATAAAATTTTTCTTTGGTTTATTAAACTCTGGCAAAAAGACTTGAATTACTACTTTAAAAGTGCCTGCTCTTTTCCTTCTAATTTATACCTATTTAAGCTTGAACTGAAAGATAATTTCTGTAGAAAGCACCTTCATCAAACATTTAGAGTACGTATTATAGGCTCAGATACGCAGGGCACTCCGGTGCAGGCTCTCCAAGGCTGTGGAGTGGATACTTCCTTTCAAATCTGTTAGTATCCATGTAAACTAAGAGGCACTAGTTGAATTCATGTGATTTATTAACTGTAGCTAAATGATTCATGAAGTTGGGACCTGATTGCTTAGTACTGGAATTGTGTGATATACAATATTGACTGTATATTCTATAATATTGCATATTAGCATTCATTTAAACATTAACAAGTGATGCTGTGTGACAGATAAGCTGTGTTCTCACTTGATTTCTGATTTAGTTTTGAAATCATATATTGCATAAATATTGAACTGTTCTGTTTATCCTGAAATTGTCTTGAATGTTGAATTGCCAAAGGAAGACCAGTCAGTCTTAGTATGTGAACTGTCTGTTGAGCTACCATACTTCAAATACCACTGTCACTGAAGATGAGTTATACAGAAAAATAGCTTTTAAGTTGACATTACTTTTTACCCCTCGAAAGCATTCCAAAAATTAGTAGTCTTGGGGGGGAGGTATTGTCTTATTTTTCAGTTAGTTATGTTGAGTAAAGCTACTTGGCTTTTCTGTTTACTTACAGCTGAATGAAGAGAAGATAACCAACAGATTTAGCGCTAAAATTCCATACCAGAAATTCTGATTTTGAAGTTTTACACCAGTGGTCCTATCATATAGAAGATCACATTATTTTCCAGATTTTGAAGTATCAGTTGAATCAAGGAAAAGGCTAGGAAATTTGCATTTTCAGATTTATTACAGAAAAATCCCAAGCTCGGTACTATTGGAAAATTATTGTAGAAGAATATATTGTCCTTTACTTTTTCCTTGCACCTAAGCTTTTTATCATGAAGGAGCATTTTATGTTTTTTTTTTTTTTTTTTACAAATTGAAAAAGGACTATTGTTGGTGTCTAGCAACTCCTAAAAAAATAAAGCAAGCCATAAATTGGCAGTGTTTTTTAGGACAATAAGTACTAATGAAAAGGCCATTTTACGTATCTGAAATGAAAGAAAACGTACTGACAGTGTTTATAAGAAAAATTAGTTTCCAGATTTTGTTCAGCTTTTACTGTTATGTACAAAAGGATTAAAAATGTGTGCCTACTGAACTCTCTGTAAGCAGTAAGAGAGTATAAAGTATAGCTGGATTAAGGTTGTACTTAGTCATACATTGCTAACCTTTGTGGAATCTGATGGTGATGTAATCAACTCCTGTATTTCTTGCTGAACAGGAAAGGTGAGAAATTTGGGGGATTTGTATCTGTGAAAAATAAGCATAGAGTAATAAGAGACTGTATAGACACCTTACTGCTGCTTTTGGAGCTGTATTTGTGTATTTTTGACATAACCCACACCAGTGGGTGCGATGAGGCTCTACAGTGTAAAACCAGCTTTAACCTAGGCTGGGACTACTTGTACCTCAGCCAGGTTTTGTTGGGGTAACAGCAAGTGCTGCCCTGCCATGATGAGGCTGCTGTTCATACTCAACTAGCTTCCTTCAAACTAGCCCCTGTTCCTCTTTGCACTACTGAATCCATCTTTACGTGAGTGGTCAACATGCAGGAAAAGGTTTCTGGCTTTTGTGTATTTTTTGAAACTATATTTATGCAGCTTAAGATATGCTTCCCCCTAAGAATGTTCATGATGGTCTAACAAACAACATCATTCAAGTAACATCAAAGCACTATTAAAAATTTGATATTTTTCCCCCCTCCATGTGACTATATGATAAATTGTCTGTTTTCCATGCAAACATAATGAAGGTTGGCTAGTATTTTTAAAAATACCCAAAATACTTCTCAGCCTAAAAAAATGCTGTCTAATGCTGTCCTAAAAGACCTAAGCATTCTTTTCCTCACATGACCAACATATTTGCACTTGTAAAAGTATTTCTAGCTTGTCTCAACTTACTAATTTTGTGTTTTTATTTACGTGAATCAGATGAATTGCATAATTGGACTTGTCGAGTGGTGAAAAAGATCGGTATTGGAGATGCGGATTTCCTGACTCTTGTGCCTGGAAATAGGTCAACAAGAAAAGTGAAATACGATGTTCTTGCTGCAGCAGTTATTGTAGTTGTGCTCAAATTATTGTTTTTATTAGATGATAAGTATGAATGGTAAGTGTGCAGGCAAATCCATAGCAAAGCCCAGATTTCAAATAGTGCAAATGATTGTCTTGGATCATTCTTTAGTAGTATTATTTAGTAATATTAATTTATTTGGTAATATTAAGTTTACAGTATTTGAATTTCCATTAAGTTCAGTAGCATAAAACATACACCTGAAGGCATTTTAGACATTAAATATCACTTATTTTTGAAAATCATCAGTTTGAATCTGAAACTTGGAATAAAATTAGGATGTGATTTTTGTCGGTTGTATTTGAACTTCATGTGAAAAGTGCAGTATTTGGATGTGATTTTTTTTTTTTTCCAGGTTGCTTTCAGACTTTGCTGGAGAAAGAAATAAAAATAGCGAAGAAGGTACATAAATATTCTAATAGAAGCAGTCTTATGATTTTGTAAATGAAATAAATTTGTAATCAGGCTTAGAAAGAGTTGTCTTATTGATCATTAAAATGTGTTTTTGTCATTTATTCTTTTAGGGCAAATCTTTATTCAAAGAAAACGGTAGATCCTGTTCATGTAAAATCACCCCAGTTTACCTGCATAATTCTTGTTCTACTGATAGGGGCATTTGGTACACATTTTGCTTGGTGCCTTTCTGCTTCTCCTTGTGCATGTGTGCCTCTTGTTTTAGAATTTTATGCGTGCTAGATGAAGATGAATGGATATGCAGTAAAGAGGGAGCACACTTTGATCGTAAATAGCAGATACTTATTAGGGGCATCAAACCATGTTTATGATAAAATCCAAACCTGTTTAGTCTTGTTAAATAAAATGTCTTAGTGTGTAACATATTTCAGATGTAATCTATTTTCTTAGTCCAAATAATCCTGAGAGAGTGTGGAAAAGCTAGCAGCAATTAAGATAGAGAAGATAATGGCGTGAACATGGTTCTTGGAGGGCAGAAAGACCAAATCAAAGATTAGAAATCCTCAGGAAGATGTTCCATGGCCTGATCCAGATCACAGCCGAAGATAAGGTTAAAGACGTGTTACAGTGGTTTATCTTTTAAAAGTCTTCCATCCAGGTTTGGGTCCATTTTGACCCTTCTGTTACTTTTAAAAATTTAAGTCAATCATAAAAGCGGTGTTAGCCATGCGTGAGCGCAATTACTGCTGTATCTAGAGATAGGCATCACTGTTAACTAAAACCAGTAATTCTCATTTTCTAGTGGATACACAAACTTAATTTGGTTTTGTTCCTTCCCCCCCCCCCCATTTACCTTGAAAACTTGAAGTACGTAATAGTGACACGAGCAGAAGTTGTGCAACCACTTACAAGCTGAGGCTCAGAGCCATTAATGTCTTAATGGGGTTTCTCCTTTAATAACAAGTCTCATTGCCTTTGGGAATTAACAGCTCAGTCTTTGCCCACTTTTTTACTTTAAAGTCGGCTGGTGCAAAATGATCCATATGCCTTGTTATGTTGCCCCTATCCTTAAAATGTTGGGGTGATAGTGAGCAGCTGCACAGAGGAGCTGAGGTGAGAATTTCTGTTAGAGCTGTGGTTAGCGCCGGAGCTCAAAACTGCCTCTGGCATTTTCCTAAAGTTAGCATGCCGAAACGAATAATTGTTAACACCGAGTTTTAAAGATCCAATTTGTGTTGGCTCCATTCTCAATTTAACTATCCTTTCCCTAGTCTTTTTTTTTTTTTTTTTAATTAAAAAAATTGTATTTCAGCTCCTACAGTTTCTCAAGACAGGCTGGAAGCTGTGCAGTAGATAGTTGTAGTTACCCAGTGAGTTTGTGTATGTTCTATGAACTCCACGCATACACAATACAATTTATGTTCAACTAAAACGTGATTGAGATGCATATAAGTATGTGTGTATCACAGAGCTGTCCGATTTCCACTCAGCTCTATGAACATCAGATTAGCAATACTGGCTAGGCAAACACTTGTTATAGTGTAGCATGATGTCTCTGATAATGGTTTTGTTTGAAACAGATGCTTAATAATTCATATGAATTTTAATAAAAATTTTCACCACCCCCCAAATTGCACTCCCAGCACTTTAGGAGTACTTACTGTAACCTCTGGGTTTAGGGAGTTCATAAAAGAAGTTGCATCCACACCTTTGAATTTTAAGAACTACTTAAGGGTCTTTCCTCCCTTCATTTGTCTGTTGTTTTTTGAGTTCATCTAAATTTCTAGCATCTTAGACAACCTTTGGCAGGATAACCCAAATAGCAAAAATGCAGACAATACAAAACATCTATAAGCTTGATTATAAGAACAGTATATTCACCTTTAAAACAGTTCAAACAGCTAGCTGGCAAAGCTAAGCGTGATGCAAGCATCACATGCACTGCAGCTGGGGTGATGGGGAAATGCAAAACCCAGTTAATTCACAATGCACATAATCCACCCACAGGTAATAAGAGTTGATTATATTTTAAATATATAAATCTACACCGTAGTTCTATTTGGAATTCTTGGTGCTGTATCCAGTTGGTTTACTTCAGCCCTGTGCCTCTTCGGAGCATTGAGGATAAGTGTGCTGCTAGAATACCATATGCCTTAATGGTTTTGCATGTGCTGGCGAATGTTGGTTCACCTATCAATGGGTGACTTTCCTGTGCTCAAAAACATGGGAGGCTGACACAAAGTGAATACAGTTGTTCAGTTTATCTTTCCAGCCCTGTATGGTGTCACAGGTAGTAGAAGAAACAGTGGGGAGATATGTTGGAAATTTTACATCTGAGCTTGTTTAGATCTTATTTCTTTAAGCCTAAGTTTGATGTATAGTTTCATTGATCACTTGAAGTCAGCTTTCAAACAGGTGAAGGCAACTTCATACTGTGGAGATCTCGTTCATTTGGTAGAAATGAGGTAGTTTCTAGGCTTAATTTTCAGAAAGGAGGGAAAAGGCTTTAATTACACTAAATCTATGACACCTATTCTAAGCTAAGGGGCTTCTTTGAACTTCTCATGACAAGTTGTTCTTTTGCTGCATTTCTTTCTTACAGAATTGTTAGATCAAGTATGTTTTGTTTGAGCACATCAAATCCAGGATAGGTTTGTTAACAGGCAGAAAGCACACAGTCTAACTGCGTGGAGACCACCTTCTGCGAACTACACATTTCTTTCACTTCCTCCCAACATAAAATGTGTATGTTTTATTCAGGTGTCCCATATTTTGAGTTCAAAAAGTGGTACAAGGTGATAAAATGTTCCTTGGATGCGAAGCAAAAGAAATTAGATGAAGAAAGAGCCAAGTAAGAGGTTTTTAAGTACTTTTTCTTTTTTAAGGTAGACAGTTCTACATTAAATCCTGACCCCCACAGAAATTAAAAAGGTTAGGACTTTGCTCCACATTCTCATCCACCAAGCTTGGGTGAATAGAGTGATTAATCCCTATCTTAAATTTCTATTTACACTCATGGTGTTTATTCAGCATATTAATTAAATGCTCACTTTCTGTGACAAGTAGCTTATGCAGCTGAACACTCAGTTTGTCTACTCTGAAAAAAAGACTTTCTAGATGTGTTGGGGGGCAGCAGCTTTTAATAGCACTAACCATTAGATTATTTTGATTTCAATTTAATAGCTCTAGCAGTATTTGTAAGAAATTGCTATTCTTTTACTTATTTGCTCCGCTTTCTTTCTTAACAATTCTTAATGTCTCTTACTGGTAGGTATTTGTGGAGATGTGAAAAGCCACTGTTTTATTCAGCCAAGAAAAAATCTAAAGTTCTTAAGAGAAGACGTGAGTAAATTTTGCTTCTTCCCAGCAATGCAGAAATATGCTCTAACTTTTCCCACCACAGAAAATCTGCAGCCCTGACTGATAACATTTACATCTTAAAATACTTTCTCTTCTCTCTTTCATCTCTGGGTACAATTACTGTACTACTGTTTACAACCTGTGGCTGGAATTCTTCAAAGAGACTTTTTCCTCATGCCTAACTGAAACTGCCTTTGCCAGTCTTCCTAATGACCTACTGAACCACATCTCAAAATGAGTAGTCTGTCCCCACCTTCACTGGTTTGTCAGCTGCCCTTTTATAGCTGTGAGCTTTGTGAATTGTTATTGCTATTCTGGAGCTTTCCTGTCCCTTTTCTCCCTTACTTTCTCATATCCATTATTATGGATATCCCAGTATGTCCTTTGCTAGACCTTGCATGTCCCTCTTCTTCTCCTTCTTGCAGTCTTCTATAGAAAGTGAGGAAGACTTGTCTGGACATGACTTTACTTGAATAGCTAGCGATATGTGGTCAGGATGCAAGTACATCTACTTTATTTTAGTAGCTCTAGAAGTACTTGGGAGAAATTACTGGGGTTTACTCTGACATAAAAACAAGCAGAAAAAATGACCAAACCCCTGCTTATCTGTGGAAATATGGAAAACCAGAATTTTACTCAACCAAATCAGTTCCGGAGTTCTTCATTCTATATTTAACAGTATCTAGTAAGCAGCAGCTATCTGGGGAGATACGTTAAGTGCGGCAAATGATATTTTCCCCTTTATCCCTTTATACTCTTCCATTTTCTGGAAGTGATTTGCTAAGGGACTTCTAAATAAGTTGTATAATCCTATTTGGTTTGAATAACTCATGTTGGATTTTTCTTTCAAGGATACAGTTGGGTTTTTTGAATATTCTTAATCTTCAAAATTTGGCGGGTGTCAAGTTCAAGTCATGTTCCATGGTAAAATGTCTTTAGGTTTGTTTATTTCAAGCTGATAATTTACTCAGATGCCCTTTAATTCCTGCATTTATAAGAAAAAGTGAAAAATGATTCATTGTTCCCCATTTCTGTGCCACTCTAGATTCCTTTTCTGGCTCTGCTTCTCTTCAGGCTAGAAGAGGATCATTTAGATTATGGAGTTTTACTACTGGTTTTTGTGAGCAGGAATATCACATATTGTCATTGTAAATGGGCAAGATTCATCTTAAAACAAATTTCAGATAATAGAAACGAAGAGTGCTTTAGAAAGAACACTCACGTGCCAGATACAGGTTTTCAGAAACATTCCTCAGCCTTTGTTTTTGATGGTAGATTTTAGTATCCTCTTAAAAGGTAAGCTTACAAGTCCTTGGAATAATTTAGGATGTCTTTTCTGCCTTTTTTATTTTTCCAGTTTATCAATGAGTTTATTCAGATACAAGTCATAAAACGAAGATGAAGTTCCAATAACAGTGGTTTTTAACCTGCTTTTTATCTTAGGGAAACAAGGCTTAGGCAGTCATACTGTATGTGCTGATCTATCATCATAACTTCTTTCCCTTCTTAGCCTCAGTGACTTAGGAAAGTTTGTCACTCTTTCACTAGCAGCAGGGAAAGGTGTAGTGGGGTGTGTTGGTTTTGGGATTTTGGTTGGTTGGGGGTTTTTCATTTTGTTTTTTTGATTGGTTGGGGTTTTGTGTTTTGTTTGTTCGTTTTGGGTTTTTTTTCCCAGTAAAAAATTGCACTATGAAAAGTTTAACCTTAAATCTGTATGTGTATGAAACCAGGCTTCCTTAATTCTGATACACAGAAAACTACTCAAACAACCTTAGTCAGTCTGAGAGACAGCATACAATCAAGGAAATATAGCAAAAGGCATCCTGGTGCCTATCAGCATAAAAATACCAGCAGTATCAATTAGATTTTACAGGTCTTAATTGGGGGAATGCTTTTGGAGTGCCCCAGTATTAAAATCATTATGTATGAAAGACATGGCATTTTGAATCCTCTTCCACTATCTTTTGCTAAAACATGTGACAGAGGTGAATTTTAAATAGAATGGGGAAAGAATATACAGCCCTTCAAGGTTTCTCAGTATTCCACACAGAGGTCTAAAGAAAAAAGAAATCAAAAGGAAAAAAGGCACGAATACCCTGTTTTAGTGTATTAATCGCATCTCAGCAGTATTCTAACACTTAATACTTTTGCCTTGGTGAGTTGTTTTTTTCTTTTGTTTCTATTTGTACAGAAATGGTTGTGAACTTACAAAATCAGTTTGGCAAGCTGTCTGGTTCCCTGCGACCTGCTGAAAAGCCAAATCCTTCAAGTTTTCAGTTAAGTTGGTCAGAAGAAAACACAGATGGGAGTTGTTTTCACGGGCATAGCCTGAAGGGAGTTTTGCAAGAAAAATGTGGTTTACTTAAACCCATGAACCCTGACTATTGGCAGTGTACAGTTAAACTATGCACTGAGAAGTAAGTATTCAGATTTTTGTTAAATACACTTTGGAAAGTTCTCCTGCAAATAAAGTGGCATGTATGTATTTTTTACAAATGACAAATACGGGGTGTGTACACAGCTATGTATGTATTCATATATAGTTAAAGTCATTCGTAGAAAGGGTTGTGTGTGGAATGGTTAGTCTTGGATTGGTAGTAGACAAATTGTAATGTGAAGAGTGATCAAAGTGAGCTTTTGATAAGAGACATGAGACAAAGCCAGCAACAAGAGTCACATGGCGAGAGTAGCAGCTAGATACAAGTACTCACTTTGCTTCCTTCTTGATAGTATTTTAGGCAAAACTTGCGCCACAACCCTCCAGGGAATGGGAAAACAGCTCCATTCCTCTCCTCCCTGGTCCCCAAAAAGGCATAGGAAGCTAATTTTCTAAATCACTATGCTGCTGTTGTGGTGGCCTTAATCAAAATGAAAGTTCAAATAAGCAATTAATGTCTCCAGAATACTTTTTTAAAAAGTAATTGCAAGTGAGGACTTTACCACTATTTCATCTAAGCATAGCAGCAATCAACAGTTGTACTTTTTGGAAGCACAAAAGTAAAAGATAAAATTTCTTTCACTGGAAAAGTAAAAGAAGAAACATGGGAAAAATAAACCATTTTGTGCTATTAAGGAAGTTTAGTGTTTGTCTTTAGTAGAGAACTGTTCCCAAATCCTGCCTTCGCAAGTGAAAGGGATTTTTTTTTCGATTAAGGTTATATCAAAATAGTAATTCTATTTGTTACTAAAATTGTTTTCTTTAAAGGAGAATGATATCCCTGCTAATCCAGCCTTGTACAAAGTTAGATGGATGTTTAAGTATCTGTCTGGTTTGTGTTGAACTTCTTGTTCTTCCTTTAATACTTTCTCCTCTTGTGATAAATCTGCAAAAATTGGTGAGTTTTCTACTTGGTGGGTGCTGGCAGAGGACCATCCCTGGCAGTGTTCAAGGCCAGGTTGGACAGGGCTTTGAGCAACCTGGTCTAGTGGAAGGTGTCCTTGCCCATGGCTGGGGATTGGAACTAGATGATCTTTAAGGTCCCTTCCAACCCAAACTGTTCTGTGATTCTATGACCATGGCCAGAGACAGAGGGTAAAAGCCCTGCTGAGTGACCGTAGGAGTTCAGCAGCGTTTACTCCAAGGAATAGGAAGTATCTGAACTCCCTGGGTAATGTAGATATGGCTTCTGGGTCATGCACCAGATTTTGGTTGTGCCACTGGTTGTATCACGAAACTGTAATCCAGATGAGGAATGTACCGTTGAGGTGAAAGATATGAACTTGGCTTGGATTCTCCTGAATTTCTCATGTATGCATTTGGAGGGTTTTTTCTGGAAAGGAGGTCAAGTCACATTAGTGTGAAATGAGATTTCATTAGTGCATTGAACAACATCTTAAATCTTTATCTGTTTATACTTCTGAATGGCATGCTCAAGAGAGCAGTAGCCTCTACAGAGTCTTAGCAGTACGTTTGTGATTTTTGAAACATTAAATATGCCCCTTGAAAATAACTCGCTTTACATTTATGCAGTCTTTTCTGTCTTTCAGTGGATTTATTTGCTTATCTTTATTTTCCTTTTCACATTACCTTTCACATATCCACCGTGACAGAAATGGGTTGGAATAATGTAAGCACAGTGTTATATTACAAGAGCTTTGGTTGTATGGACTCATTCTTTTGTATGAATAAGAACTTTTTTTTTTTTTTGAAGGGAGGAGAGGTAATAATCCTTTTACCACAAATTTGCGTAAATCTTATGCACACACTGAATGAGTGGATATTTCGGTGTATGTTTGTGTGAATAATCTTTCATGCAAAGTCTGTTTTTAAGCCTACATTTTCATATGTAATATATTAAAATGTTAATGGCAAACTGTCATAGCCTTCATGAAACAAGATTTGAATTAAAATTCTTACCGGTTAAATTTCCCATTATATCATTTGCAATGCAAGTAGTTAATTATACATCTGACACTTACTTAACTTTGGAAAACAACATCTACTCCCTTAAATATGAGGGTTTATTGTATGCAAGTGTGTATATGTATAATAGAACTGAAAACAAAACTTACAAATTCTCTGTCTCTAAAAATCATCATGGTCTAACTGGGACTACTGAAATGCTTTAATCCTGGGGCTAAAGTATGATTTCAGTGTGGGCAAACCTGAGATCAGTGAAATATGGTTGGTGAAATGCTTTTACATTTTCTTTTATTTTAAAACTTTCAGCTAAAGCTGGACTGGATTCTAAATTGATGTGGTGTAGAAGTCTTCAGGTGATAGGAGTTTTATGGTTGGACTTGATCTTAAAGGTCTTTTCCAACCTGAATTATGAGTCTATATATGATTAGGTATTACAGTGTGTAAAAAATGTTAAGAAAAATGGATTTCCTTTAGTACATCTAAATTTAAAATCACCAGGATTCTTTTTTTTTTTTTTTTTTTTTTTAGTTCTTCAGAGATGCTTTTAGTGTAAATAGCACAAAAATAGCACCAAATGGGGCAAAAAGGCTTAGGTACTCTTGCGAAAAGTGTATCTCCAGTTAATAAGCGCTTTACAATGTCAATGTAATCATGCATTTGCCCCAGAATACACAATATCACTAATCTGCCCGCCAGTGAAAACTGAGATTTGACACCTAAATTGCCATAAGAGCTGTAATTTCTGAATCTCAGGGTTGATTAGGGCATAGCAAAGTATCTTAATTCATATTAGCCAAAAAAAAGCAGATTTGGTTCAACCCAAAATTTCTCGATGAAGCTTGAATTCAGCCAGTGCATTGAGTTGTGGGGACAGCTGGTTTGTTCTGGTGCTGCTGAAATGTCTCGTTTCATTTTGTTTCTGTAATGAGTCGCTGGCAGCTTTCAGGGATTGTGAGGTAGGGATGTACGGCATGAGAGACCTAGTTTCAGATTTCCAATCTGCCAGACTTCAGGAGGCTTCAAACAAAGACTCTGTTCCCCGAAGTGCAGCTCACATGGCACTGCAGGATGGGTCTGTCTCTTCCTCCAGTTTGAGGTAAAATGTAAATGCGTGTTGAGCCAGGGGGAGCGAGCAAATAACTCTATAGTCTGGTAATTAGCACACTTGCTCGTAAATTGGGTCAGAGAGATTCCAGTCCTTGTTCTGGTGAATATTTAAGACCGCTGCTCTGAATCAGACAGAGGGGAAATTTTAAACCCTGCTTCTCCACATCCCAGGGCGATACAATACCTAGTAAGCTAGAAGATGCATACAATTTATGGGGAGTAACAACTGATTCCCTGTATCAATGTAAAAGACTTTAAAACAAAATTGAAGCAGCTGGATTTTTTACTATTTTAAACTTACCACTTTTAACAAAAAATTGAGGTTAACCCAGAACAGGATGTTTTTTCCAACCTAAGTTGCTGAACTTAACATTTACAGAGGTCTCCCTGCAATCTGTCTTCTGTAGCATCATTTGTTCAGTCTGACACCTGCTACCAGCAAGTTCAGTCTGCTATTACCATTATATACTCCATCAATAAAATCACTTCATCATTTTCATTAACATTTTCACCATGAAAGCTACGAAATAATTAAGCAGAGGACTGCTATAGCACGCACTACTTTCTGTTGACCTGGTCAATGTTTGCCCCAGTGTTTTCCTATGTTACTCCATTGACGTGAACTTCGCTTTTCTTTCTTGTTCTAGGCAGGTAATTTATATTTAGGACTAAAAAGGAAATGGACAAGAAATGATGGGTTATAAACCCATGGCATAGCATCAGCAAGAGGAGAGAGGACCCTACAGAGAGTGTGGGCAAGGAGTAGAGAACAGAGCCTGGGGTGTCTGCATTGGATAGTCTTACAAATTTTAAAAATAGGGTAATGGAACCATTTTGCTACTTTTGCTAAAAGCTGGTAGGATGAACAGTGGTTCAATTTAGTCCTGAAAGACAAAGACTGTATTGGTTATGATACTGATTCACAGTGCAAGAAGCTATACAGTTTTTTCCTTCTTACCATGTCTGCACCGTCCCTGAACATGTCTTGGTCTGGTCCTGTCCTTCAGGGTTTTGCAGGAGTGGGTGCCACCAAAGAATTGATTTTGAAGACCAGAATTGTGATTTATGCTATTTGTAAAATGTAGTTTTCCTCTCATTAAAATTGAATATAGAAATGCTAGAGAAATACTAACTAAATGTACTTGTAATTTAGGGAGCTTTCTTTTTTTCCCCCCTTTCTTTTCAGATCATGTGGTCATCTGGCTCATTACTCCAGAGAAGAGGACTTTCCCCAGAGTTACCATTTTGTACTAAGGTTATTCTCCTTTCTTCTGAGGATACAGCCTTCTTATATCCATGACGAGGTGTGTGTGATAGAACACAAACTTTTTAATAAAAAACTCTATAAAAAGCCAAAATACAGCACAGGCCTAAGGAAATAAAGAGGCCTAAAAATAACATTATTAAAACCATGTAAATTAGTTGGTTTGATCCCAAACCATGATATTGCATCTAAGGTGGAACTGATCCTTCTGCCTGCCTGCAAATTTTTTGTTGAGATTGTACTGCTGAGACCTACTGCTGTACTTTACTTGTAGTGACATTTTATCTATAATTGAAGTTGCTGGTTTCCAGCTGGGAAAGTTACCAAGGAAACTGTTTATTGCAATTTATTTCCTCACTTTGCATCAGAGCCAACAGGAAGCTATGAAATTACCATGTTTTTTGGCATAGTTATACATGCTTCGAGTGTACCGGACAGCACGCTGGCATCTAATTACATTCTGAGACTTTGCAATTAAGGTACCTATTTTTTTTACCTACTGTTGTATGACAGCAAATATATTTCTAGAAAGTCATGTTTACTTTGTTTTGAAATAGTGTGTTAACAAATAAAAGGAGCAGTTGGTTGATGTTTTCACTGCAGTGAGGTTTTTTAGTCCTTGTTTCTAAACATGCTGTTCTGGAGCACCTCTGGCACTACTTTCTACATCTCCATGCATGTCTCCCAGTCTCTTGATATGCCTGAGCCTCTCATTCAGGATCGTGTTTTACTCCAGGTGTCACAGATTCTGCAGCTGCTTTTATACCTGGAACTGCCCATCCTCTTTCTTGTGCAACGGTATCTGCCAGGTCCTCCTGTCATTCTTCTTTTGCAAAGCTATTGTCATTTAAATTTCTTCTGACCGCTTTGTAATTCAGCATCTTCAGCAGCTTGCACCTCAGACATTCTATCAGTTTCTCATGCTCAGTATTATTTATGCACTGTGCTTTTAAACTGTCCCAGAAAATGTGTAAATGAAGTTGGGTGCTGCCACTACATTAAAGACACCATAAGATATGTATATGTTGAACAGAGATGTTGAGTAGATACCCAGATGAATAATGCTGCTTTCTGTTGAATGAAATAAAATTCAGCAACTCCAGCCGTCAGTATGGACAGAGTACAGAAGCTGCCAAATCCATTTGATCAGTAGCTGTTTCTAAGCATTATTACAGACAAGAAAAATGGTGCCTGCAGACTTTACAAAGACTAATGTCTTCCTTCCTGAGCAAAGGCTTCAGTGAGATGCAATGTGGGAGGGTAATCAGCTCAGTGTGTAGTCTCGGAGTATAATGGAAGTGCTTAAAATCTATTGCAGTTCAATACATGAAGCCATTGTCTAAAAATTTGGAACAGGTGAGTGATAGGAGAGATGTGCTGCTCTACCTGTCTGGAACAAAGTGATAAAGTAGTATGCCAAGCACAGGCAGAGTGGACAAGACTATTAAAGATAAGTTGTCGTAGTTACTTCAAAATGCTGACAAACCAGGAGGCTTTGCCTGCTCAGTAGAGGCAGGAGGTAAGTAAGCATGGTGTCCTGATATAAGGTGGCAGAAAAGACAGTTTGGGTGAAAGTTTTTACTTTTTCAGATATTTTATATCATTATTGTAGAACAGGGATTTCGAGCAATGTTCCTAAAAAGTGATTGTAAAGTGCAGATGAGAAGGCACAGTTTTATCCATACAGAGCTCAACTGTGCTTGATGGTGGAAAAAGAAAAAGCAGACTTCCTTTGCTTCTCTCTTGCTGCTTGTTGGATGTGCTAGGGATTTCGTAAGTGGGTACAGTTTAGTAAAATCTATCGCTATGTTGTGCCTCCATACCTGAGACTTCTGAGATGTGTCTTGAACTGACGTTTACATTAATGGACTGGGAATATACAATTTGAAGCTCATGTTGTGTCTGGTGTTTGTGTTTTAAAATTAGCCATTATCTATTATGTTTGACCTCACCTGAGTGAATGGCTAAACTTTGTAAATATTTGGCAAAATTACTCACTGTTCTTGTTCTAGATGGGTGTTTGACTTAAAAATATACAGAAGGGTAATACACAGTGTCACAGTGCTTGCTCAAGCGACTGGAAGTGTCTCATTCTTTTTACTGTAATATCTGTTAAAGGTTTGAATTAACTATCTAAAAGACACTTCGTTATACTTAAAGGATTCATTTAATTCAAAAGTCTTTATTTGAAAGACTTATGCACTTAATTATAGGTATACCTTTCCTTTAAAACTACTGTAGTAGTAAAATCTGAGCTTCATAAATTAAAAATACTGTGCTCATTGTTACATTGTTACAAAAGTAACAAAGCTCCCTTAGATGTTAGAATAAATTAAGGCTGTACTTTAATAAACTGGAATAAAGCTTGCAGTTAATCATCAAGAGCCATGTGCCTTCTGGACACATAGGTTAAGAGTCAGATTTAAAAGTAAAGGGTGTGCCCCTAAAATACTTAATGTTAGTTCTATCCAGTTTAATCAATCAACACTTATGTTGGGGTAATGATGTTGAAGAAGCTGACGAGCCACAAGAGTGCCTTATCTTCAGTGAAGTGTAGTTGAGCTATCTTGGGACAACTACTTTGAGTCCAGTTAATATAACCCTGAGGTGGAGCTGCGCTGGTTGAACAGACAGCTACTGGCGGATAGCTGAAGGGTAGGGTGTCTGCCACAGCCCAGCCCTTCCAACCACCTCCTCTATCTACTTCCAAGTTACAGCTCCTTTCTGTAACTATTTGCTAAAAATGTCCAGGTAAAGCTCAGCTTTCTGATTGACAGCTACTTTTTTGTACTTCTTCCCATGGAAATTTTAAGTAAAGAGACTCGGTTTGTTTTGTTTCTTACTCTAAAAGTTGAGTGAGTTCTTAAGTATATAGATAAAGACAAGTGGGTTATTTTAAATTAAACTTTTAAAGCCATATATGTTGAGAAGACTTATAATAGGTAAATTATTATTAACTTGGACAATAGCAAATCAGTTATTTTGAGACCCAGATGTGCCTTCTGAAGTGAATTTAGGCTTTTTTTCTAGTTTGTGTGTTATATTTTAACACAGTGCTTTTCTCTATCTTTAAGAGTGCAAAAGTAACCTTGATTTATCAATTCTCCCAAATAATGCAACCTTTCTGTTGTTTCAGTGGAGAAATCAGAATCACAGAATAGCTTTGGTTGGAAGGGACCTTAAAGCTCATCTAGTTCCAACCCCCTGCCATGGGCAGGGAACTTTCCACTAGACCAGGTTGCTCAAAGCCCCATCCAACCTGGCCATGAATATATATATATGAATATATATATATGTGAAAATATGACAGATGTCTCCTTTTTTTTTCTTTTGAAAGGTACAGCCTTCAGCAGAATATTTTACCTTACTGGTTCTACGCTACCTCAGTGTGTCTGCATTCTCAATAGTCTCAGTAAAGTATATTTTTCTTTTTAAAGCTTTTACAATTTTCCAGACATGAAGGAGAGGTGTTTGACTTTCTCCTTAACCTCTTACACAGAGAGAAGGCCCTGAACCTGATTTAACCAGAGAATGAGAATCAGCAAAGCCCAATGCCTGCAAGCAACGCTAGTCTAATTTATTGGGCATACTGTGTTGTATGGGCTCCACTGCAGTTATATATTTCCTAACCCATTTTTAGCATGACCTCTGAAACAATCATGTTTAGAAGATTTGAGAAAGCTTCATGCAATGTTACAGGCAATGCAATGAGTAACTCACTTTCTAACAACTTTTTGGAAAGCTCAAAAACCCTTCCTCAGAATTACTTTTCTCCCTTTATGGACAAACAAGACTTTTGCTGATGGTCCTGAAAAATTATTTTGGGATATTTATAGTAAGTTGTCAAGAGGATGCTTTTGCAGGGCTGGGAGCAAAAGAGCCAGAACCCACTGGGCTTTTGGGAGAGGTGAGGTTTGAAAATGTTAAGTCCCCAAGGAAAGTGTCCGCTCCCTGGTTCATTTGCCCTTTCCCCATGTCCTTTCCCCACGTCACTGCACACAATGCAGAATGCTTGCTTTACGGTATTTCCTCTGCAGTTACTGGTCTTTTTGCTTCTCACCTGTGAAGCTCCTTTGTTCCTGGTCAGTTAGATGAGGGGGAGAGAGCATAAAGGGGATGCCAAGATGTTGAAACAGGTTTGTAAAAGAGCTTTCCTCAGTGCTGCTTGTGCTAGAAATAGTGAACAAGAAAGTGAGTAAGGATTGGCAGAGCAGGAGATGATGAATACTTGTGTTCTCATGAGAGGTTATAGCTACCCTTGTACAACTGCTAATGGCAGCATTTCCAGAGCCAGAACACTCTTTGCCAATCCTCAGTACCTACATTCTGCCTCCGGCAGTTCATCAGAGAGTTCTAAAAGAAAATATAAGCACATTCCACTTGATAATCTCACATAGCTGCTCTGTATTGTAGAAGTACTCTGTGCTTATAGACCACCCTGTTGTGTCCTAGCAGTGGCTTTACTCATTAATTGCAGACTCCACCATTGCCTCATGAGAATGCCACCTCATGTGTTAGTGCCTGTGTTGTGATCTGATAGCTTGCTCTGGATCCTGGGATGCTTCTGTACCACCTTTCCATGGAGGACACCTGCAATAGCGGCCTGACGGAGCATTGCATGCCTCTGACAGGGCTGCTCTAGTGGTGCAGTAGAGAGGCTGGGGCAAAAGAGAAGGGTGAAGATGCTGCCACTTTACAAGTGCAGGGAAGAAAAGAGCATTCTTAAACAATATCCAAGTGCCCCAGCTCTCAAAGTCAAGACTTCGAGAGCTACTGAGTTCCTGGTGAGCCATCAGCTCCCCACCAGCTGGGCAGGCTTCACTTCTGCAGGCAGGCTGGTTCCTGTGCTGCTGAGCAGGACCTTGACTGTGGCCCTGTGACCACCACTTGCAGTTTCCTCTGATGGTAGGGTGTGAAGCCATCCACCTGGCCCTGGATCTCATCTGCACAGTACGTCATGCTGCGTCGCTATGAGCTCCGTGGCGCTGCTAACTCCTAACTGGGCAACGGGGTGGTTTCTGTGCTGCGGAGCAAAGCGGATTAGGTGGAGAACAGCATGCAGTGAAAAAGCTGCACACGCTGTCCTCTTGCTACATCGCTGTCAGCCTGCGTGGCGGGACCTGTGTGCACACGAGTCAAACCAGAGGAAGCACAATACTGAGTCGACAAAACAAATGTTCAGCGAGGCTGGATAACCTGCTAAAGATCTTGTCGATAAAATTCCAGGCTTCAGGATAACTTTAATATATAGGCTGCTGCAAGATTGATTAATTTACACTGTAGTGATTTTGGAGAGTACCCAGGCTGATGGAGCTGCATCTCCTGCCCCTGAATAGTCTGTATGCTCTGAACAATGTCTACATTATCTTCAGGGCTAAATACAGAATCAAAAGGGAATTTTGATTTTAAAATAAATTTTAAAATAATTTTTAAAAATGCCTGCAAGATTACACATGACTGAAGTGAAAAGCAAACTGTTTCTTTAACTTTTCTGTTCCATATTTCACATGTTGTGCTTTCATTTATTTCTTTACCTCCCCTCCCTCCCCCCCAGCTTTTTCCATCTTCTCTTTCCAGCTTCCTTTCCCACTGTCACTTGTCTTTCTTTCCACTGTGCCTGCTTTCACCTCACTTCCTCTAGTGAGTTCATGAACATCTTCATGGGCTTTTCTCTGGTTTTCCACCCTTTTGATGACTTCAGGCTTATTCTGTGAGGGTCAGTGATCAGCTTCGTGCTTACTTTTCCAGCTCTGTCGTTAGTGACCAAGGGCCTGTTGGGGAAAAGCAAAGCTTGCCTGGTGTGCTGTGTAATGGAGAGTACAGAAGATTCACTGCTCCTCACAGCAAGCTCTGCTTCAGGGCCATTGCATCTTAGGGGTTCAGGTTAGTTAGAAAGTATCTTGTTTTGACTCCCTGCTGCGTTTTGTGACATCAGAAGTACTGCTACAAACTTGATGCAACTTGTTTATTGCACAGGCGTGAATGGCCAGTGCATGTAGATGATAAGATGTATGAGATTTTAAAGCCTTATTTGTTAGGTAAGTCATCACAGTAGCTACTCCTTGTCCAGAATAAATCTCAGTTTCTCCAGACAGCGATGTCAAAAGATAGGACTAGGAAGAGGTACAAGCATGCTGAGACAGTGCTTGGCCACATAGTTGCAGATCGCATGTAACTTCAGCGCAGTTCCTAGTATGTTTTGAGAGGGAGACAAGTAAGTGAAGAAGGTAAGGAGAACACTGACAGCAGGACCAAGGCAGAGGCAAAAGTAAAGGGAAGGGCATGAGAGGTGGAGGGGAGCAGTGAGATTGAGGTGAAAGGGCCGAGCGAAGGAAGAATTTGGAGGGAACGCCAGTCAGCACAGGGCAAGGGGAGACCTGCCAGGGCGCTGCCGCACCAGGCTGGCATGGCTTTATGCCCAGGCCAAAGCTCTGCTAAATCCTTTTGTGCTTCTTGCCTGATTTTATTCAGCAATGATGCAACCCAGTTGGTGACATTACAGAAATACACCTACCAGTGGTGTTACAGAGTCTAGATTGTGACCAGCAGATTAGTCAGTGGTGTCACAATCCGGTGTTTATATCATTGTCTCTTGAATGTGGAAGCGATTGCTATGTCGGTAACTTAAGTTTTCATCAGCGGATCAGGCTATTAGGAAAAGCCATCCCCCTTTGCAGAGGCAACAGCCTTGATTTACTTGAAACAAAATCATGGCGAACTCTAGTGAAGTGGAAGTACCAAGTGTGGCACATCATTAAGATGGTAGCAGTTTGGGTGCAATGTAAACATGTGACTGAGCTGCTGCATCTGGGTCACTTACAGCTACAGGGGAGTATTCTATTTTATTGTTAATGGAAAGTATGCACATGTGCCAAAAAGCAGCGATTGTGTCTGCACATCCCAGGATTCTACGAACAGCAGCAGGGAGTGTGAAGCACAGTGAATAACACCCAAGAATTTACCAATCCTTCCCAGTACTTGAGATTTTGAGCTGGTTTTATTATTTGTATTGGAAACAGAGAAAGTTACACTTGTTTGGAAAAATGACATCTTTATCAGATGACAGTGTTTTTTCATATGTGAGAGCAGATAAGAAATTTTCTTCTATGTAATATCAAATTAGAATTTTAAAAAGGGTTAAAAATACAGAATACCTTTTATTGCACATCGTAAAGAACAGTTTACATCAGTTCATTTCACATTGTAGAGCAGGATCCTACTTTGGTAATATTTATCTTTTGCCATCCTAGTGGCAATGTCTGCAGATCCAAACAAACATTTTGTTTCTAGAATGCTAGTTGTAATCCAGTCAGAGGATATTAAGCAACTTTCAGGATTAGACCCTTAGTGAAAGTTTTTTCCCTTCAGTTTCGTATTTCCTTCAGTTGACTGCTTGAATTGTCCTTCTATAATTTTGCATTGGAGTATATCCTGTACAAATAGGGAAGAGATTCTGACCTAGAAGGAGAGACCTCTTATTAGTGTGCATACTTTTAAATTACAGTAGCTATCATCTGAAGCATCTTGACATACGATAGATAGCATTGTTGCTGTATGGGTTGGATTCAACTTGTTACTTAAACAAGCAACCTCCCACCCTTATTTCTCAAGGAGAAACTTAAGAGCTTTCTGATTCAAATTCATCCATGTCACTTTGGATATATCTGGTGTATTTGTAATGTTGCTGCTGTTAAATCAGAGGATTTAGATATATTGCCAGCAGTAACTCCATCGTAAACCTCCCTTTCTCTGCACACCCGGGTTCACCTGTGAGGCATGTAATGATGCTAGTGTCTACTGTACTATGGCACTCAATGCGGTGTAAATTCATGTGCCTTGTTTCGTTTTCTTAAAAATGGGGCTAGTACAGGAGGAATAAGTTTGTATGAGATGGGAGAGGGAGATGGGAAACTCTTTTAATAGTGCGAAAAAGCTGCCCGGGCGCTTCCCGCGTGTCCCACCTCGGGCCGTAGCCTTAGTCCCGTGAACACGTGCCGGGGGATGGGTGCAACCGGACAGAAAAGGTGTTTTGTGTTGTTTTTCACCCCGTAAAAGCGGCCTTTTGACAGCGTGGCGCGCTGCCGTCCCAGAGAGCCCCCAGCCGCGGGGGACCACCTTCCCCGACAGGTTTTACTCGCCCCTTACTCGCGCTGTGCCCGGTCCCC
>NW_009933645.1:496-908 GCF_000696875.1 Nestor notabilis | reverse complement strand
CAGGGTGTGATGTGCTGGTGCAGTGTGCAATGCACTGGTGCAGTGTGTGATGTGCCGGTGCACAAGGTGGGTGACTCTTCCTACCTCCAACCCAACACCAGGGCCGATGCCGGGGTGACCCCAAGCTCTTACAGCACCAAGGCTGAGCCTGGTTGCACCGTGAGAGGTGCTGAGCATCATGCGCCAGTATCCCCACACTGGTGCCACTCGGGGACACTGTGTCACCCGGTGCTGCCCGACACCCCCCGTGTGCTGGGGCTGTGGGAATCCTCCTCCCCCGGCAGCCGTGGAGCTAAAGAGACAGGCTGGGAGAGCATGAGGCGCGCGGCTGTCAGATGTGGGGCACACTGAAATATTAATGGAACTAACATTTCAATTACCTTTTATCTGTAGAGGCTGAGGCTGCGGTGAG